>NC_056733.1:145372214-145617124 GCF_019279795.1 Protopterus annectens | reverse complement strand
GAAAGTGAGCCCATTGCCACTCCGATTTTCTGCACAAATAGCTTCCCTTCGAATGACACAAAATTATTTTTCAGAATAATGTCTAAAAGTTGTTCAATTAATAGACATTCATTATTATTGGCCCCTTTTGATCTAATAAAGTCCACTACCCATTCAGTCCCCAGGTCATGTGGGATACAGGAATATAAATTTACTATATCAACTGTTAGAAAGTTGATGGTGTCATCATATGTTATAGATTGCATATGTTGCAAAAATGCCCATGAATCTTTTAGTATTTGATGTTCTACTTTCACATATTCTTTTAAGTAACTATCTACTAATTTAGCACATGGATAAGTCACTGACTGCCTTGCGTCAACCAGTGTCCTAAAAGGTGGATTAGAAATACTTTTATGTAATTTTGGTATCCCAAAAATCTTTGGGATCCTCGGAGCTAACATTGTTACATAAGTATATTGTTCCATTGTTAATAATCCATCCGTAAATAAGTCACTAAGAAACATCTTAATTTTACTATGTGCTTGATTCATTTCATTCCTGCTGACTGGTTGGTAAGTATTACTTTCTAACAATTGCAACATAATGTTAGAATAATCATTCTTATAAAATACCACCAAGCCTCCACCTTTATCCGGCTTCATAAGCCTGAGGGGCAGTTCTCTTAATAGGTCTAATAGTGTTTTTTCTTCCATCGACAGGTTACATTGTGTTCTTTTTGGATGTTTAAGGACTTGCCTGAATTCATTTTCACACAAATATTCAAAAATGTTTAATGTGCTATTCTGGGGAGGGTTAAATGTACTAGCAATTCTCAGGTTATTTACTATTTCTGATGGTTTCCCAAACATCAGATTCAAGTTTAATTTACGGATAAACAATTTAAAATCTACAAGCAGTTCTGCAATATCACATTTTTTAGAGGGAACAAAAGTCAACCCCTTAGCAAACAGTTCGACCAATATGTGGTCTATATTGCATTCAGTGAAATTGTATATGGAGAAATCTTCCTCACTATTATGCAATATTTCATATAATTTTATCTCTGTTGGTTGTAGTTGCTGTTGTTGCTGCGAGTATTGTATTTCCGTTTGAACCCCTGTGTTTGGTTCGTGTTCCAATTCGCCCCCCTCCCCCGTTTGTAGTTTTTTTGTGGCGCTTGATATTGATTTTGGTTGTTGTTTGTAGTGTAACCCTTATGTGTATTTAAACCACTTGGTTCACTTTCAAAAATATCACCCTCAGTATCTACAAGCTCAGTATCTGAAATTTCCCCCATGTCTGGGTTGCCAGAAGGGTTCCTTGTAGGCTTTTGACCCCCTTGTTCCCTATAGGTAAACTGCTTTACAGAGCCTTTAAAATTGTTTGTAGCTCTTTGAGGCATGGTTGGTTTTGGGTAGGCTACCCCTTCTTGGTAAGCTTTCAAGTCCCTCTGTAGTTTTTTAATTTTATTAGTTTTCAACTTCGTCATCTGTTGAGCAATACTAGAAAGGATTCTATCATATTCAAATTCGTTTCTATTAAATTCCACATCTGTTCTTATATCTTGTTCAAGTGCAATAGTCTCTTTTGTTAACATGTCAAGGTTAATTTGATAATGATTCACCATACATTGCATAACCTCTAAACCATGCTTGTTAAACAAGGTAGTCAAGTCATTAAAAAATTCTGTCCCATGTTCCAAACCAGAGGGGTATGAGTGGTGTCTCAACCCCTTTGGAACAATTTTTTCTTTAATACATTTGTTTAGATAGTTTAATTCAAGCTGCAGTTTTTTTATCTTAAACAATTTATAGTCAAACAATTTTAATTTGTCCATAAGTGAACTGTTATCCTCGTTCATGTAAGTAACTTCGTTACTTGCCTGTAAACTGTCCATACCCAATTCACGATTCAGCCACAAACCAACATTAAAGTTGTTTCCAGTATTCATACCCTGGTTACTCTGGCGACTTGTATTGCCATTAGTTTCCCCATTCGGGTTTCGTTGAGATGGAACCAAACCATTATTGCTACAGGAAGGTTGTGCATCCGTAATTGTTGTACTAGCACTAGTTGATAAAGTTCTAGGATCTCCGCTGGAGCTGGTAACACCATCGACCTTCTCCAATAAGCGGTCAAGCCTAGAATTAATGAGTTGAAGCAGTTGCGTGAGGTTACCCTGTGATAAATCACCTCCTTCCGTTGTATCATCCATTTTTACCACGCCGGCTACCAGTGGATCAAACACGTCACACCAAATCACTTCTACGAACCAGGAAATGAAACAAACTGGTAACACCGGCTGTAAGAAACGGAGCCTTTGGAAACAGTTCAAAAAGGCTTGCTGTTTATTAAGTCCACTTGTTTTAATGACAAAATTAAAAGATGAAGAAAAGACCAAGTACTGTGAAACGCTAAACGCGTTTTTCGTTCCACATAATAGTAGAACTTCCTCAGACAACGGTCTTCCATTCACTACAGTATTTTAAACTAATGCACATGCTTGCAATTAGTGTTAATAGCATACCATTTGTTTTTTAAAGTGCCAGTACTACAGATATAACCATACAAATTACAAATTTATACACATTTGTATAAACCAATACTATAAATCATGAGTATAACATATTATATTAACTAAATACAATATATTAAGTTCAATAAATTTATATATAGGTATGTGAATACATAAGTTTAAGAGTAAATGAATAAATAAGCAAATACATGGTTAAATTTGTACTCTAAACAGAGTTATAATGGTGGTGGTTATATAGTGCCTTTCATATACATTTGATTCCTTACATTGGAATTTGCCATTTAAAACATTGAAATGTTTAATTTCTCCACACAATTGTTTTCCCTTTTAGATAAATTATATAATAATAATAATAATAATAATAATAATAATAATAATAATAATAATAAAGCCTATGCCAAACTATGTCCTTTAACCTCTGAATCTATTACTTTGACTTAGGGTACAAAACAAGGTTGTCATTTATCTCCTGATTGTCCGCCCTAATTATCAAAATACTAGCAGTCTCCATCAGAAATAACACTAAGATAAAAGCTATACAGATATCAAGCAAATATAATTCAGAACTAATATTTGTTTGCTGGTGACATTCTCCCAACCATTTTAAATAGGCAAACTATATTAGAAGAAAAATAATCCACCATCAACAAATTTCAAACACACTAAGGCTTAATTTAAAACAATAAGTTACAATATTTGCAGTTAAATACAAAAATCTACAATTACACAAGTATAATTTTATTGGTAAACAAACATCAACATTAGAATATCAAGGTATACATATAATGGGAACAAATGAAGAAACTAAAGATATCTATTATAAAAAATGGAACCATTACAAATTTAAATACTAAATGGAATAAAATGCTAATATCCTTTGAAGACAGACTAAAATTAATAAAAATGTTATTTTTCCAAAACTGCTATACACAATACAAGCCATAGATCTACCTCTAGATAAAACTCAAAACTCAAATAAAGGAAATTAATAAATTATTACTAAAATTCCTTTGGTATCCTAACAAATCTTTGAATAGACTATCAACATCATATTAAACCATGGTATTATATTTATTTATATTTATGTATTCCAGTTTTATGACCAGGGAGGTCCACTGGGCTTGGGGGGCCCATTTTCAGTGGAGGCCCAGGGATAAAAGCTCCACAACACAAAGTTTAATGACATGAATAGCTTCAAAGACAGTTTATATTCAAAACAACAGGTTGCATTCAAAAAAAGAAAAAAAAAAAACAAACAATTACAGTTTTGTTCAGGAGAAAAAGACAGGCATATAGCATAATAGCTAGATTTTACTGTTTAGGTACATATACAATCTACATTTGAGAGCAAGGTTAGGAAGGTAAGAAGGTTATCCAGGAGTAAAGGGGGAGGAGAGCTTGAGAGGTATGGGCTGAAGAGTACAGTTGTATTTCCTGTTTAGCTAGAGGTAGGAATGAAGTTGGGTTTTAAAGTTATTAAGGTTGTCACAGGTCCTCAGTGTGGAGGGCAGAGCATTCCATTTTTTAGCTAGGGAAAAGGATAACAGTAGCTGACCAGCTGGGCGCTTGGGTTTTTGAATGGTAATCAGGTTTTGGTGGGTAGATCTAAGGGATCTGGGGGGGTATATGTTTGTAATATATTGGATAGTGCAGGGCAGTTAGTGGGTTGGAACAATAATTTGTGGCCTATGGTAATTTGGAGAAAGTCAAGTTTATTGGGGAGTTCATGCCAATTTAGTGAGTGAAGGGAGGTGCAGTGATGAGAGGAGGATTTGACATTGGTGATGAATCTGGAGATTTTATTGTAACATACTTCCAGTTTGGAAGTAAGTGTGGAAGATAAATTAGTGAGCAGAGGATCACCATACAGTAGAGAGGGAAGGAGATAGGTTGTGATGAGAGTTAGTCTTGTTGTAGGAGACAGGAAGTGGTTGTTTCTGTAAAGTAGGCCAAGTTTCATGTGTGTTTTCTTGATGTTTAGCTGGATATGAGTGTTAAATTTTAGTTGATCAATAATGGTGACACCAAGAAGTTTGGTATTGTGGAGGAATTAACTTTCCAGATTTTATATAAAATCTACATTTTTTTTTTAATTATTCTAAATTGGATAGATTCAAATTACAAGTCAAACTAGAATTTTTTACATTTATCCCTGTTTCATGATTAAAAATGAATATTAATACAGCTAATTGTATTGGGAAAGATAATATTTTCTGGTAATGCATATGTAACTATATTCAATACAGTATCACTTTACCCACAGCATCCAATTATATTAAATAATTTACTAAAAATATTAAAAAACACAATTCTAGGTAATATGCATATGAAACTATGGCATAAGTTGATTATTCCTATAATAATAGTGAGAGACTTTTTCAATAAAATTAACCTTACCAGAATTAATAATTGGAAAGTAAAACACTTAATTTGCTGGCAGCAATGCTTTATTGACTTAAACATTAAAGTCATTCAACACCTCATAAATGAATATAACTTAGAACATCAAGATTAGATTACTTGCACAATCTAATAACATTTGCTCAACAGAAATGTTTGATATTATTAAATTCCCAGTATAAAATAAATCAAGTGTATTACAAATTATAACTGGAATAATATATAATGAATTAAATATAGATAACATAATATCCAAACTTTATAAAATACTTATGAATTACAACATTTATAATAATGATAAATACTGGAAATGTCACTTTAGGACATGATATAACTCTGACTATAGAAAACAAAAATCGGTTACTAAATCTGATAAAATGCACCTTATGGTTACAATACTGAAGCATCTTCACTTTGAAGTTCTTATGTAGAGCTTTCTTAACTCCTAATAAAATAGCCAAATTCAATGTCAACAACATAAAATGTTGGAGAAGTTTGAAATTGTGTAATGCAGATTGATCACATATATTTTTGATTGTTTCTATATTAAACCCTTTTGGGAGAAAACCAAAGATTTCTTAAAGACATTACATCTGACATTTACTCCTTGATAAAGATGATGGTTTTATTTAACTTAACAGGAACACTTAAAATGAACAATGAAAACAACTATTTACTTTTGACGTTTATGAATGTGGCAAGAAAGAGCGTAACAAAAAAATGGGAAAAGCCATTAGCACTGCTGTTCAAAGAATTTTTATCATCCTTAAAAGAACCAGCCTTTAAAAATTCCAGAATTAAAGACACTAGAAAATACCCTTGGACTGTCAATAAGAGTCCATGGACTTAAATATTATATCTTATTGATTTATTTCAGTATATAGTTGCCTCAACACAAAAGTAACTATAAGTCAAGTTTTGCACTATTTCAGTAATTCATTGCTTGATATAATAATAACTGAAAGTGTTAATGTTCATTCTTATATTACAAAATGTGTTAAAGAAATATTCAGGCAATTTTTTGTATATAATATAAATAGTTCTAAAATCATTGTTTCATTTTGCACATTTTAATTTTCAAAAATATAAATTTCATTATGAGATATTATGTACTTCTTAAACATAAAAAAAAGAAAAATTCATAAAACAACGTCTTTTAGCATGAAAGATGTAGGGCAGAGAGAATATTAGATACCAGAGATACTCTATACATTGTGCCTTAAAAGCACTTCAAAACTCAAACTTTGTAACCTTTGCAGTCACACATGGTGAAGTAGCCCACTGTGCTACCACTAGATACCAGGGATGCTTCTAAAATACTACATAAGTCTTTTAAAAAAAATAATAATTGAAAGGATTGAAGTTTCAGATCCTTCACCCTTGACACAGAATGCATCAGCCTTAACTCACTATGCTAAAAGATACGTTAGTATTGAAAGTGATTTTTGTTTGTTTGTTTACATAATAATAAGCATAAAACTAACATCTGGCATTATTCAAAGATTGCAGCAGTCTGTGAGTTACAAGGGGTAGGGCATTAATAAGAAGCAACAGCAGGAGCAACCTGTAAAATCAGGGAAGACAGTTGAGAGGGGTAGGATTGCCTATATGTGAAGGAAAACTTCAGGACAAAACTATGAGGAATACCATACAGATTTTTTAAATATGATTCAGAGCTATTTAAAGAATGAGTCAAATACCAAAACATTCAGATATGCAGCTAAGAGGATCCAAATGGAAAAACAAATGTGTAAAGAAAAAAGCCAAGGATCTAAACATCTCGTAGCACACTTTATTGAGTAAAAAACAACAAAACACAAAGTTTTTAAGCTCAAAGGGCTCTTTCTCAATGCTTACAAATTCAATATACATTTACAGTTTAAATACTCTATAAAATATCCTAACAGCCTATCACTCAGTTAATAATATAATTAGATAATTAACAATTAAAACACCACTACAACATAAAATATGGTTTACTGTAGGAGGTACAAAAGCATAATCTACACAATACGTATACTATACATAATAGCTTCTATCTTTTAATATAGGTTTTATGCTACACGTTGCATTAATTCAAGTGGGTACATCAGCCCTGAAATAATTAATCCATCTGTATTCTGCCAATTCTGTTTTATTTATTATATCTCCACATCTGTCTTGCATAGTAATAATCTGTAAACTCAATTTAAAGGAATGATCTTCTCCTAGTTGGTGGATATGTTTAAGTAAAACATTAGTGTCCAGTTCCCTACGTATTTCAGACAAAAGAGAAGATAACCTATCATTAAGCTTTTGATTAGTCTTCCCTATATAGAAACTTGGGCATTTTACACAGTTGGCTAGGTATGTCACATCTGCAGAATTACATGTAGCAACTACTTTAAAATAAAAGATGGTTTGCTTTACAGGATGTATAAAGCATTTATCTGTACTTAGAAACTTACAAAAACTACAATTAAAGCATGAAGTAGTAGATTTATTAGTATCTAAACAAGTTTGTTTCTTTTTTTTATTTCTTTATAATATAACATTTGTTTAAGATTCCATTCCTTTTTATATATAAAGAATGGTTTATCACCCAAAACTTTAGTAAGATCACTATCCGAGGTAAGAATTGACCAAATAATTTCTATTATGGCCTTAATACAAGAGGTATGTCTATTATACTTGATGAGATAACCTAAGGTCCATTCCTTGTTTTATACTTCAACATCCCTTTCACAATTATATTTATTCCCCAGTAAAGAAGGTTTACCAGTAGTAGAGCAAAGGGAAGTTACTGTTCACATAGTATCTTCTATCATTTTTACATCATACCCTCTCTGTATAACGTCCTTAGCCATATCCTCCATTTCTTTAGAAAAACACACATCAGATGTATTGAGCCTACTGACTCTTAAAAACTGACTTTTTTACCACACCTTTATGAATATACCTGGGGTACATACCATCTGCATGGATGTATTTAGTGGATTGTATACATTTTCTATGGATAGTTTTATGTAATTGATTTTCAGTACATAAAAGACTAATATCCAAAAGATCTGTCTTGTCACAAGCATATTTAAGTTCAAATTTAAGGAAATCAGTAGTATGACCAAGATATTCAACAAAATCTTGTAGTTCTTCTAGTTCCCCTGTCCACAGGAAAAGACATCATCCATGAATTGTTTATAGAACAAAATCTTTATGTTCAGCAATCCACCCCTCAATGTATCTTTGTTATAAATAAAATGTTCTTCCCATTGGGTCATAACTAAGTTTGCGTAGCTATTAGCTACATAAGTCCCCATAGCTACCCCCTGTAATTGATGATAATATTCATCATTAAATTAAAAAATATTGTTCTCTAACACCACTTCCAACATTATAATGCATTAATGTATGATTTGTTGTTGGATGACAAGACTTTTAAGAAGATTAATAAGTCTACATATAATAATATTCTATACAAAGTTAAAACCTTTTTATATGAATTAGTGATGGAGATGAGTATCACACCTGAGGTATATAATTATTTGTGTGTGGCTCACCTTGTTTGTCCTTTTATTTATAGTTTACCTAAAGTACATCAAAGTGTCACACAGCCTCCGATGAGACTGATAGTCAGTGGGTAACTCTAGCCATTTCAAAATATTTGGAAAATATTTTACATACATTAGACCCGCGGTGGTGGTGCTGCGATAGTGTTGTCGCCTCACAGTAAGATGCTGTCCAGTTCGATCCTCAGGTAGAGCATCGTGTGCATGGAGACATGCGTGAATGGGCATACCTTAGTTGAAAGTTGTGTGTCAGAGCTGGTAACTTGGCACGTAAAAATCAACTACCAATCATTAGCAGACCGGAGCTCTGCTGTGGTGACCCCTAACCGGGAAAAGCCAAAAGACACAAACAAATTGACCCATAGTTAAAGTTATATCAAAGATTCTAATCATATGTTATATGATTTATGCTGTCTTTTACAAAATACTACATCTACAGATTTCATTATGGTAACACTGCATATCAAGTCATTGTTCACAGTTATCCCCAAAGAGATAGGTGTTGAGTATATTAGAGAATTTTTATGCAAATATATTGGGTTTACCACACATAAAATAGAACTTATTTGTAGGATGTTGGAAGTGGTGTTAGAGAACAATATTTTTTTTATTTAATGATGAATATAATCATCAATTACAGGTGGTAGCTATGGGGACTTCTGTAGCTAATGGCTACGCAAACGTAGTTATGACTCAATTGGAAGAATGTTTTATTTATAATGAAGATACATTAAGAGGTGAATTTCAGAACAGTAAGATCCTGTCCTATAAATGGTTCATGGATGATGTCTTTTCCTGTGGACAGGGGAACTAGAAGAACTACAAGATTTTGTTGAAAATCTTGGTCATACTACCGATTTCCTTAAATTTGAACTTAAATATGCTTGTGACAAGATAGATATTTCGGATATTAGTCTTTTATGTACTGAAAATAAGTTACATAAAACTATTCATAGAAAAAATATACAAGCCACAAAATACGTCCATGCAGATAGCATGCACCCCAGGTATATTCATAAAGGTGTGGCAAAAAGTCAGTTTTTAAGAGTCAGTAGGCTCAATACATCTGATGTGTGTTTTTGTAAAGAAATGGAGGATATGGCTAAGGACGTTATACAGAGAGGGTATGATGTAAAAATGATAGATGATACTTTGAGAACAGTAACTTCCCTTTGCTCTACTACTGGTAAACCTTATTTACTGGGGAATAAATATAATTGTGAAAGGGATGTTGAAGTAAAACTAAGGAATGGACCTTAGGTTATCTGACCAAGTATAATAGACATACCTCTAATATTAAGGCCATAATAGAAAGAAATTGGTCAGTTCTTACCTCAGATAGTGATCTTACTAAACTTCTGGCTGATAAACCATTCTTTATATATACAAAGGAACATAATCTTAAATGTTATGTTATAAAGATCTAAAAAGAAGAAATAAACAAACTTAATTAGATAGCAATAAATCGACTACTCCATGCTTTAATTGTAGTTTTTGTAAGTTTCAAAGTACAGATAAATGCTTTACATGTCTTGTAAAGCAAGATATCTTTTATTTTAAGGTATTTGCTACATGTAATTCTGCAAATGTGACATACCTAGCTAACTGTGTAGAATGTCCAAGTTTTTATATAAGGAAGACTAACTGAAAGCTTAAAGATAGGATATCATCTAATTTGCCTGAAACATGTAGGAAACTGGACATTAATGCTTTATTTAAACATATACAGCAACTAGAAGAAGATAATACCTTTACATTTGAAGTATTACAGATTATTAGTATGCAAGATAGAGATGGGGATATATTAAATAAAACAGAATTTGTGGAGTACAGATGGTGTAATTATTTCAGGGCTGATGTACCCCCTGGAATTAGTGCAACATGTAGCATAAAACCTGTATTAAAAGATAGAAGCTATTCTGTGTAGACCTACAGTATATGTATTGTGTAGAATATGCTTTTGTACCTCTTACAGTGAGCTGTATTTTGTGTTTTAGAAGTGTTTTAATTGTTAATTATCTAATTATATTATTAGTTGAGTGATAGGCTGGTAGGATATTTTGTAGAGTATTTAAGCTCTGAATGTATATTGAATTTTTAAGCATTGAGAAAGAGCCCTTTGAGCTTGAAAGCTTTGCGTTTTGTTTTACACTCAATGAAGTGTGCTACGAGTCATTTGGATCCTTGGCTTTTTTCTTTATTTAAGCAATGAGTAGAACAACAGGTTTAGCATAAGCTTGAAGTTTCTGAACAATAAGAAGTATGAAACTATATTTTTTGCATTAGTGACTGAGTGTGTAATCATTCAGTGATTTAAAAGGGACAGGGAAAAATGAGAAGGGATCAGCAGCAACCTTCTGCTTCTACGGCAAGAGCAATGGCCCAACAAACAGCAAAATGTTAAATCTAATAAGGCCAGGACACCAGTGAGAGGATAAAAAGATTTTAATGAGTCAAACACATCAAAAAGATTTAAAATAGAACCACCAGACCAGTTTCAGTCATAAGCCTTTCACAATGAGTTCTAACAAAATATCAAATAATTACATTTATATAGAAAATCATAACCCAATCTTAAACTTGGGCTACCTATCCTATAAATCAATTAACAAGTACTAAAGATGTTCATTCAATCCAGGGGAAAAAAGACCCCCTAATTTAACAATCCAAGTTATTTCTTTTTGGTTTAAAATATTATGCCAACCAACTTTTAATTTCTACTGCCAAGGACTTTGTCAATAACTTTGAATTTAAACTGTGCAGTGGGGTGTTTGATAGTATGCTTATACAGAACATTAGCTTGATATTTATTCCTGACATTACTAAAATGTTCAGAAATACATAATCTAATAGGTCTTGATGTCTGACCTATATAAAATGCTGAAAAGGTACACATAACTAAATATTGAATATCTGGGAAGTATTTTTACTGGTAAATTCTTTAGTTTTACATATGTACCTGTAGAAAGTACAATGACCACATGGAAAACACCTAAACAGTATTCCACCTTCTAATGTACCCTGAAATATGTTAACAGATGGTGTCTTATGCTTGTAGTGATTTAAAAATCTTTCCAGTCTCTTGCCTCTCCTGAAAGAGAACCGACACCTAGAACCTGAGAGGTTGCTAAGCTGTTCATCAGCCATTAGGATATCCAAATGTTTTTGAATAAGGTCCATAAACCCAAAGGTTTTATGATCGTAATTAGTGATCAGTCTGATAGTATCATTGTTTCTAGTCTTTTTAGAATGATATTTCAACAATTCTGTTCTATCTAGATTTTGGACTTCCCTACTGGTCTGAATAACATGAGATTTAGTATATCCTCGGTCACAAAATCTAGTTATTAATTTTTTTTTGTTGTGATAAGAACTCCTCATTAGTAGAACAAATTCTGCGAACCCTCATAAACTGAGATTTTGGAATATTGAGGATGATGTGTTTTGGCTGACAATTGGAGGCATGAAGTAAAGTATTAAAATGTTGTTGTTTACAATACACACAACTGTCCAAAGCACCATCCTGCTGTCAACTCACAAGGACATCCTAAAATGAGATACATTTAGTATCATGGTGTACTGTAAATTGGATGCCCCACTTATTTTCATTCAGGTACTGAACAATTCCTGTAAATATACTACGTCAGACTTCAAAACTATCCAGCAGTCATCCAAGTATCTCTGACAGATATCTATTTCACTCCGAAACAAATTGTGATTACTATCATAAATAATTTCTTGCTTCAGGTAGCCCATGAAAAGGTCTGCAAAAATGGGTGCAAATGATGGACCCATAGCTGTACCCTTAAGATGCAAAAAACAAATCACCATTGAAATAAAAGATGTTCTTTTTAAGAATATGTTCAGTTAAACAAAGAAGAAATGTACTGAAACCAGGACTATACAAGGGATTTTTTTCCAACTAATATTCCAAGGCAGCTAAACCAGCCCAATGTGGAATACTCGTATACAGAGATGTAACATCTAAAGTACACATGATCCACCCTAGTTCCAACTGCATATCTGAAATGATGTTAAGAAATTCCATAGTATCCTGGATTCATACCTTAACCGCCTTTAGCAATGGTTTGAGATAAATTTTGAGAAAAGATGATAATGGTTCTGTTAAAGAGCCATTACCAGACACAATGGGCCTACCTGGTGGTTGTGTGGGATTCTTATGAATTTTGGGGAACAAATATGAATATTGTGTAAGGGGTCCTGGACCATCAAATGATGCAAGGTTCTTTGACTGATGATGCCGTCACTAACTGTCAGTTGTAAAAACTCATCAATCTCATGTTTAAATTTCTGAGTCAGATCAATGGCCATTTTCATATAGAACCTGTCATCAGTCAATTGTCTTTCAGTCTCAGCCAAATACATGGACCAGTCCATAACCACTACCACCCTACCTCTGTCAGCAGTAACTATAACTTATGTTTTTGTTCTTCCTTAAATTTTCTAAAGCTTGAAATTCCAGTGCAGTCAAATTATTAGAAAAACAACTGTGTACGTGATTCCAGACCAAAGTGTAGATCTTTAAGAACACATTTTTGGAAAATATCAACATATTAATTCATAGGAGGGACAAAAGTAGATCTATGAAATTTGAATGCTTGCTGAGAATAAGATGTTTGTTCTATATTGTCAAAATGCAATCTAAGATTTAACATTCTACAAAAAGAAACCACATCATCAACAGTGGACGGCGCAGTGGTGCAGCGGTAGCATTGTTGACTCACAGCAAGAGGTTCTCTGGTTCGATTCTCAGCTTGGGTGCCTTCTGTGCCAAGTTTGCATGTCCTCCCTGCATTCATATGGGTTTCTCCTGGGTGCTCTAGTTTCCTCCCATGTTACAAAAACATCAGTCTGGAGCATTTCTCTCTGGGCCTCCCCTGAAAATTGGCTTCGGTCCAAGTCGGACTTTCCCAGTTAACAAATGATAAATAAATAAAATCAACAAAAGAGTCTTCAGACTCAACAAAGCCAGGAATATAATTTAAACCTTTATTCAGTAGTTGTACTTCCTCATCAGATAGGGTTACGGCAGAGATATTAATCACGTTACATGTATTCACTATCGAGGAACTAGAAAATGTAACAATGTTTCTAGCGTAGCGTCCAGATCTAGCTTCTTGCCACCCCTTCTTCTGATCCTAAAGGGTTAGAAAGGTTATGTTTATCCCGGCCTAAATAATTAGAGGAATTACATCTTTTGTGAGCGGGTGACTCCTGTTTGTACTCAGTTTCAGTATCCGTGTATGAGGAAGAATCTTCCCCAGAAGTGTCACTCGCAACTTCAAAATGGATTCTTTCTTTTTCTTTTTTGACCTGCGTTATTAGATTCCTGCTTATAAAATTTTACACTTTTATATTGTTCAAATTGTTTTCCTTAATTATAATCAATCATGTCCCTATTAAATTTACAAATCTTTCTATCTTTAAGTTCCCTTTCAAATTCAAGTAAGTCTGTACTTAATTTTTGAAAACAATATTTATATGCAGATTGACCATCAAACTGTTTAGCTTGTTCACAAACCCCAGTAACCTTTGATATACAACAGGCTATTCTGCATTCATAAAAAGAATTTAAAATTTCTACAAAATGCATGGCAGCTGATTGTTGTGCCTCAGTCCATGCAACTAATAAAGTATAATCAGACTGACCCACCAATGGTTTTATACAAATGGGCAGGCCTCTATGTATAATGCCCTTGGATGTTATTCATAATTTTTTATGATACTTCATATAGGATATATGCAGCTAATTCTATAAGCTGTACTGATTTAGACAATTATTTATATTTAAATCTTTTCTGATTAAAATCCACACTTATAGTAATTTGGGCAGTGATATTTTTGGATATTATCCATTTTATATCTGTTGCCTGAGTACAAAATGCATGGCAGCTGATTGTTGGCTGTTTTATCAGCTCTTTGTTTTTACAATTTTCTTTACATATGTATACCATTTTTGGATGTTTTTATTGCATCTATAGGTCCACCAGCTGTTAATGATACTTACTAGATACATCCAAAGTTTTCTTCTATTTTATTGAGTGATTGCCAGTTAAATTTGTTTAGATTGCCTTTCATACTATCAGTTTCATAATGGATTTAATGACCATCTTACAAGGTTTTTCGGCTGATATGGATGATATTCAGGTGTTTGGGATGGATTCTGATTCAGAATCTATGAGATACAATGAGTCCAACCCTGAGCTTCAATGTTCTCAAGTATTTGCCAAACTTTTAAAATCTATGAAAAATCTTAGATCAAATGTTTGGCAAGTAAAACTTTTCAAGGCCCACAAACTAAAGGGCATTACACCTAGAGGCCTGTGGATTCATATAAAACCATTGCCTGATGATACTTTATTATCTGCATGGACTGAGGCACAACAATCAGCTGCCATGCATTTTGTAGAAGTTTTACATTCTTTTACGAATGCAGGATAGCCTGTTGTATATCAATGGTTACTAGGGTTTGTGAACAAGCTAAACAGTTTGATGGTCAATCTGCATATAAATCTTGTTTTCAAAAATTAAGTACAGACTTACTTGAATTTGAAAGGGCACTTAAAGATAGAAAGATTCGTAAATTTAATTGGGACATAAGAGATTATAATCAAGGAAAACCATTTTATCACTATAAAAGTGTAGAATTTTTAAGTAGGAATCTAATAACACAGGTCAGAAGAGAAAAATAAAGAAATCCATGTTGAAAAAAATTGCTAGTGATGCTTCTGAGGGAGATTCTTCCTCATACATGGATACCAAAACTGAGCACAAACTGGAGTCACCGGCTCACAAAAGATGTAATTCCTCTAATTCTTTAGGCCAGGATAAACATAACCTTTCTTACCCTTTAGGATCAGAAGAAGGGGTGGCAGGAAGCATAGATCAGGACTCTACACTAGAAACATTGTTACATTTTCTAGTGCCTTGACAGTGAATATGTATAATGTGCATAATATCTCTGCTGTAAACCTATCTGATGAGGAAGTACAACTACTGAATAAAGATTTAAGTTTTATTCCTGGCTTTATGGTGTCTGAAGACACTTTTGTTGATGATGTGGTTTCTTTTTGTAGAATGTTAAATCTTAGATTGCATTTTGACAATATAGAGCAAACATGTTATTCTCAACAAGCATTCAAATTTCATAGATCTACTTTTGTCCCTCCTATGAATAAATATGCTGATATTTTTCAAAAAATGTGTTCTTAAAGATCTACACTTTGGTCTGGAATCACGTACATAGTTGTTTTCTAATAATTTGACTGCACTGGAAGTTCAAGCTTTAGAAAATTTAAGGAAGAACAAAAACATAGTTATAGTTTCTGCTGACAAAGGTGGGACGGTAGTGTTAATAGACTGGTCCATGTATTTGGCTGAGGCTGAAAGACAATTGATGGATGGCAGGTTCTATATGAAAATGGCCATTGATCTGACTCACAAATTTAAACATGAGATTGATGAGTTTTTACAACTGGCAGTTAGTGAGGGCATCATCAGTCAAAGGACCTTGCATCATTTGATGGTCTAGGACCCCTTACCACAGTATTTATATTTGCTCCCCAAAATTCATAAGAATCTCATGCAACCACCAGGCAGGCCCATTGTGTCCACTGGTAATGGCTCTTTAACAGAACCATTATCATCCTTTCTCACAATTTATCTCAAACCATTGCTAAAAGCGGTTAGGGCTCAAATCCAGGATACCATGGAATTTCTTAACATCATTTCAGATATGCAGTTGGTACCAGGGTGGATCATGTGTACTTTAGATGTTACATCTATGTATATGAGTATTCCACATTGGGCTGGGTTAGCTGCCTTGGAATATTGGTTGGAAAAATTTCCCTTGTATAGTCCTGGTTTCAATACCTTTCTTCTTTGTTTAATTGAACATATCTTGCAAACAACGTATTTTATTTCAATGGTGGTTGTTTTTTGCAACTTAAGGGTTCAGCTATGGGTGCATCATTTGCACCCATTTATGTGGACCTTTTCATGGGCTACCTGGGGCAACAAATTATTTATGATAGTAATCACAATGTGTATTTGGGTGAAATAGATATCTGGCAGAGACACTTAGATGACTGCTGGATGGGTTGGAAGTCTGATGTAGTATATTTACAGGAATTTGTTCAGTACCTGAATGAAAATAAATGGGGCATCCAATTTACAGTACACCATGATACTAAATGTATCTTATTTTTGGAAGTCCTTGTGAGTAGACAGCAGGATGGTACATTGTCATAAACAACCACATTCTAATACTTTACTTCATGCCTCCAGTTGTCATCCAAACTATAACATCCGCAATATTTCAAAATCTCAGTTTATGAGGGTTTGCAGAATCTGTTTCACTAATGAGGGGTTCTTACCACAACAAAAAGAATTACTAACTAGATTTTGTGACCGAGGATATACTAAATCTCCTCTTATTCAGACCAGTAGAGAAGTCCAAACTCTAGATAGAACAGAATTGTTGGAATATCATTCTAAAAAGACTAGAACAATGAGAATATCAGACTGATCACTAGTTACGGTCGTAACACCTTTGGGTTTATGGACCTTATTCAAAAACGTTGGGATATCCTATGGTTGATGAAGACCTTAGCAATGTCTTAAGTTCTAGGTGTTGGCTCTCTTTTAGGAGAGGCAAGACACTAGGAGGATTTTTCAGTCACTACAAGCATAAGACACCATCTGTTAACACATTTCAGGGTACATTAGAAGGTGGAATACTGTTTGTGTGTTCCCCATGTGGTCATTGTACTTTCTGGAGGTACATATGTAAAACTAAAGAATTTAGCAGTAAGAATACTTCACAGATATTCAATATTAATATATTTGCCAACTGTAGCACAAATTGGGTTATTTATTTTACATGTACCTGTTCAGCATTTTATATAGGCCAGACATCAAGACCTATTAGATTAAGTATTTCTAAAAATTTTAGCAATGTCAGGAATAAATGTCAAGCTAATGCTCTGTATAAGCATACTATCATACATCCCACTGCACAGTTTAAATTTACAGTTATTGACAAATCCTTGGCAGTAGAAATTCAAAAGCTGGTTGGCATAATATTTTAAACAAAAAAGAAAGAACTTGAATTGTTAAATTAGGAGGTCTTTTCCCCTGGATTGAATGAACATCTTTAGTACTTGTTAATTGATTTATAGGATGGGTGGACCAAGTTTGAGATTTGATTATGATTTTCTATATAAATGTAATTATTTGATATTTTGTTAGAACTCATTGAGAAAGGCTTATGGCCGAAAACAGTCTGGTGGTTCTGTTTTACATTTATTTTATGTGTTTGACTCATTAAAGTCTTTTTATCCTCTCACTGGAGTGCTGGCCTTATTGAATTTGAAAAAATAAGAAGGGACATTGTGGATGTTCTGTAAACTAATGGTCAGGTAAGAGGCATGTTAATGTATGTGTTTGAAAGTGTGTGTTTCTGTGTGTATGTGCATGTGTGTGTGTTTTTGTGTGTATATGTGTTTGAATGTGTGCATTCATGTAGAAAAGTGAATGGGGTGCCTGTGCCAACACAATGCATGGGCTGCCAGTGGGAACTACTGCAGGAAAGTGCTGATTTGCACTTTTGGTAGATAATGATTCATAGACTTGCAAATTAGCTAATAATGAGTTCTTTCCTAATTTCAGATAACATGTCTTTGAATAACAATTTCCCACTGCATGGAAACAGATCCTTTTGACTGCAGCTCTTACCAGCAGCAGTGGGGTGTTGTCTGAATTCGTGAGTATGAATGAGAACGTAGGTAAATAGACTAAATGTAAAAATACAATTGGGAGAAAACACATTTTAAGTACTAACATGAATACAAAATAGCAGAATACAGACTGTGGTAATAACACCAGATATAAATTAATAGTTTACAGATAATTTAAGCATATGGTATGGTACACATGGCTTAAGAGTTATGCAGTCTTATTTCTTGCTATGTTGTTGTAGTAAGTAGAATGTTTAATGTGTCCATCATGGAATGCAGACATCTAATTTTATTGTACTGTATAAACTTTACAAAACTACTGGCTACATCTATGAAAAAAAATAGCTACATCTATACTTTTTTATTTGTAAAAATTGTCTTATGGTTCCCTAACAACAAAGCCTTCACAGGAAGTATTAAGCCATAAATAACTTTAATTTTTTTAATATTGTCAATTAAATAATTACTTTTTTACAAATAAAGTAAAAAACAGTATTTATATACTGTAGTGACATATTAATAGGTAAATCAGTATTCAAACGCAAAGGAAAAAAACATTATTATACTTAAGAATGCTTTATGCCTCAGACTTCTTCAAATATTTAATTCAATATCTGTTACACCTTTTGTACTGCTGTAAATAAACACGTGCATCTATTTCTGAGAATATTCTTTCAATTCATGTCTATTAAATGTTTAGCAAAGAGCTGTGTTAAATTCCATTAGATATACCCCTAATGTTCTACATTTCAAACTGTCTGCATTCTAATTGTACATCTGGTACAATGTAAGCCACAAGAACAAACACTATTACAAATGTGCTTCATTTCACGTGTATCAAATGAATACAGCTTGTGCAACTTACTTCTGATATTATTTTCTTATCCTAATGTCCAGAAATATTACACATTTGGCACTTAGAAATGCTGCAGTGCAAAGGAAATGCATGTGTTTGGATAGTACTTTAGGAAGTAGAGGCCACATCATAACCATGTTGCTGTTGTTGTGTCTTTCGGCTTTTCCCAGTTAGGGGTCGCCACAGCGGAACTCCGGTCCACTAATGATTGGCAGTAGATTTTTTCGTGCCGAGTTGCCGGCCCTGGCGCACAACCTTCACATCATAAACATAATAAAAGGAAATCAAAATGTATTAGGTATACATTATTTTATAAAAACATTAAATCAATAAAATATTCAGTATGTGTGGAATATATCAACCACATGACTATTTGCTATGTCACATACTATAATAGATAAAGGTCAGTGGTACAGGATACTCCAGCAATAATTTTGCCTATTGTAGCTTTTACAAAATACTGAATATCCATATATGGCAAAACCTTTCTTAGTACTTTAGGTGTATTTTTAGATATCTGTCTAAACTCTGTCAAATAATTCCTAACATCTGATCTATGTGTCAGTTCCTGAATCCCAAGCCAAAGTCATAAAGTTTTTGCTACTAATGCATTTCTTTTTCGGACTCATATTTGACATAAAGTAAAGAAAGATAGGAGAATCAGGAAGAAAGCTATTTGGACAGAAAAATAGTTTTACCATTTGCTGATTTGCTGAACAATAATATTTTCAGCAGATTGTGCAATTAAGTTAACATCCCGGTTATTCACTATTTGCCTTTGTGTGTTAGAAAAAAAAAGATCCCTGTTGCTCAAAGAAATATGTGAAGAAATTATACATATAATGTTTTTTTTTTCTTTTACAAATAAAACATATTATCTCTACATAAGGGGGAAGCTGCACAGGGTGCAAAGTGTTACGGGGCTTGACTGGCAGATGTCAATCAGTGTTTAGTGCATTGCCAGCATTCAGAACTGAAAGCTGATACTGTATTTGTGTTAAGAACTGTGGTCAGGACTGAAGCATGTTAATACTTTATGCATGGTCTAAACTGTAGTAATTCACTTGCTACAAATGTAATAAATTGAGGTGGGGCACCACATCCAGGAACAGTTGTGCTACCGTCATTTCAAGGACTGCAGCTTATTACATATATATATATAAAACTGTAGCTCATTTTGTCAAACTCAGCCAAAACGTAAAGGTACAACATAGGAATATAATGTAAAGTTTCTTGTTCAGTTTTAGCCTACAAGGATAGTGTTCCTGCTAATACATTTGTACAAGTTGAAACTTTTAATGTACATTTGAGCTAAATATTACATTACACTTCAGGTTTCTTCTCTTCCAAGAACAATGTGTACAAATGGGAATTTTACAGAAATAAAAAAATGCTTCTTGATCGACTGGCAGCACCAGTTTTCAAAATGTCCTATTCAGCTTCAGCAGTGACAGTGAAAAGCTGTACTGGCATTCTGAATGTCAGTAATGCACCCAGAAGTCAGACTCACACTAGAGAAGCAGGTAGCCAGGGGCAGTGTATGCTTACCTTTATATTGCTTTTCCATTGCACCAACACTGCTTTTTAGGCCATAGTTCAGTCTCACTCCTTCTGCTGCCTTGCGGGTTACACAGACAGACCCAGTTGCTGGAATGTTGAATCCTCTTGTCTATCAGCAGCTTTTGTTGGCAGTAGGCAGTCTTGGCAGTGGGTTATGATGAAAGAACAGATTTGTCACTGGCTTCAAAGATGGATCCTGTAGCAGTCTCTATGAAATCTCTGTGAAGTGTTTTCTCTAATGAGAAAGGGAATACTGCTGCTCCAGGAACCTCTGTTTATTTACTCTGCATCAAAAATGTGAGATTTGGTTGTGGAGGTGTACTGCAAGTTGTGGCTTGGATTGCAAGAATCTGATTTATCTAAAATGCCTACCCTCATAATTTAATATATGATTACATCTTTTAAACACATTTTTAAATGATGGTTTGGTGCAGGGGAGTGTTGAAAACAATACTTGTATGCACTGTCACTGGAATGGCAGAAACAGAAAATTAACTTCTTGTGAATGATCACATCTACAGACATGGTGCACAGCAAGCCAATTTTACACTTCCCTGTGAAAACAATGTTGAGAAGGCAAGTAAGAAAATGTAGGTACTTTTTCTATTTGGTTTCTAACAATGACGTTAAACTGTGAATGTTAACTTGTAGACAGGACTCTGATATAGTCTTGCAGAATAGCCACTGCCTCATGGAACACTTGGATGTAAGCATAGATGTACTTCAAAATAGTATTCAAAGTCAATGAGTTAAGTCAGTATGAATTCAATAACATGCTTGGAAACATCTACTGAGCAGTTGCTCATCATCAGTGTTAACAATGAGTTTGAATTTCATCCCAGGAAGATCCGAAAACTGAATGCCAGGGGTTCTCTTTCGACACCAGATATTTGCATTCAGAAGCATAACCAGGTTGGGGCAAAGGGACCAGCTACTCTAGGCAAAAGTTGTTAGCATCCATGACTGGCAGCTGACAATGGTGCAGGTGTGCATTACCAGCATTGCTTTTTAAAGTTGTGAGGCTATCACATCTTCATAAGTAAATGCTTATACTGTATTTGTTGTCACTACTTAAGCGTTTAGCATGTGGTAATCTAAGATTTTTTTTTTTGGGGGGGGGCCTCAACATAGAAAATACTTTTTGTTTTCTTTCTTTCCCTCTTCAACTTTGAGCTGAGGGGGCAGCAGTTCAGGAAACTGCACAGGGCAGTAAATGATCTAGTTACAGTACATCTTCCAGTACTAAAGCTATAGTACAGTATAGGGAGGGAGTACTGTAGTCCTGAGATGCCATACTTCTGATGAGACATTAAGAAAAAGGACCCATTTGCCCTATGTAAAAGATTCCCATAGCACTTAAAAAAAACAGAGGGCTTCTCTGCCCTGGACAGATTAAAACTGGTTACAAAGAATAACATCTTGGATCTCTTCTGAAAATAGGACTTAGGCTTTGTGGTACCATCTGGGTCAAAAACAAGTAATTGCTGCTGCTAGGTGACAATGCAAACTAAGTTTTAAAGCCTTTCTCCGCCTAGTCTAAAAACAAAAGTCTGTGCGGAAATGCTCAACTTTAGATATAATCCGCAATTCTGATAGCAAACTCTTTGAACACAAGCTAATCCAGTTTAACCTGTTGAAAGGAAAAGCTCATCTTAAAACCAGGAAGGTCAAGATGGTACATCTCAGCAAACCAACTTGCAACAGGACAACTGAAATAAACATTTCTGGAGAGGGTAAGCCCCAATATACCCCCAGGTGGGGGACTACATCACATAAACTCTCTGCTATTTACATAATATAACTCTTGATATTGCACTATCATAGAGAAAAGTTCAATCCCTGGACAGTTCAATCCCTATACTGACAACTCTGATCTCTGTGTAGTAAAACTGCTTCCCTTTCTCCACGTCAGTACTTAAGTAAATGATAACTGATAAGATGAAGCAGCCAGTGAATGGGGCAGTCAATGAGAAAAACTCAATTATCTGTCTATCAATGTGATGGCCCTTGATAAAATGTACTTCTCCTTTAGCTTGACTCTGTCCCAGCTAAGCCTTCTACAACAAAGGCTCATTCTCAGTCTCAGTGGACCCGCCTCAGCTATGGACATTTATGTTCCTGTGTTGGTTAGCCCAGCTTTCATCTTTAGCACGTTTCAGACATTTCAGACATATTGTATTCCAGCATGCTTTACAAGTACAGACTAATGACAGAAGAACTGGTAGTGAGTGGAACAACAATGTTCATAGTACTTTTTCTAATACTGTAAAACTACCAAAAAATGGACTAAATATTGCCACCATCAGTTCAGATGCAGTTGTATGTAGTTATTGACATTTATTTATTTGGTTATTAATAGCCTTTTTTTTCCAGTGCTGGACTCATAAGGAGTAATCTGGTTACAAAGCTGCAAAACAGAGGTTTAAGATGGAGAGAAAAGACAAAATATTACAATGAAAGATCATTATTAGTTTAAACTGCAGTAGCCAAACATGTAGAAATCTGGATCTAGGGAAATGCATTTATAAAATACATCACAAATCCCCTGTCACTCAACAGCCATGTGGAAAGCCCCTGTCACTCAACAGCCACATAGCCTTTATGTAAGCACTGTAATAAAAGAGTAAGCTACACTGAGAACTTCCAAACAGGAAGCAAAGTAAATGTTTTGCAAGGGTTCAAGCTGCTCCACCATATTCCTATGTTGGGGGATGCAGCCCTTCTCATCCCCTGCTATTAAAACATACTAAATATGAGATCACGCAAAACACAGTAAGTGGTATGTTAAACTGACGGCTCCCCAGTTCCATTCTTGCACCATCTCATTGAGGGAAATCCTTTCTGACAGTAACAACACAGAGAATTACTGCTCAGTGACCAGGACACTGGATCACTGGTAGCACTTGATGAACAGATCCCCTGATTATTGGAACGTGACCCTTGAGAATGCAATGAATGGCCTTATGAGAAGGTACTCTGATTCCCCCCCCCCAAAAAAAAAAATTAAAAAAACACTGTGCTAAAATATTGTCTTGTACAACATTATGCTAATAATGTAGACAGAAGATTGATAGCTGAGGTTATTAAGCTCCTAGGTATAATAAATATGTTGTGTCCCTACTCTGGGCCAATAATCAAGGAGCCTGAATCCTCACCACTGACACTGGAGAGGGATCTAAACTTCGAGTACAAATAGATGCACTCAGTATTTCCAGATGCAGACCTCTCTACATCAAGCACAATTTCTCTTAAGAGCACACAGGGAACACACTCAGCCTGGGGTCTGGGTTTCTCTCTCTGTCTCTGCCTAGGTCCCCAGTAAAACTACCCACTGGTGCAGGTGTAGGGTTACATCCTCAGCCGAGTGTCCAAGCCAAGTCCTCCAGCACCCTCTCAGTGAAACCAGTGCTTCGTGTCCCTGTTTCAAGTAGCTGACACAAACACTCTTTCAGATTTGATTTGCACACACACACACACACACACACACACACACACACACACACACACACACACACACACACACACACACACACACACACAACACCTGGGAAAGGCTGGCACAGATTACCTGCTTTACCAGCTCTGACCAGACTATAAGATAGATTCAGTGCCACCAGTCCATGACTATAAGGCTCTTAAAAGGGTACCCAGTTATAGTGAGTGAAATTAATATTACTACAAATGGTAATGCTGACCAAACAGCAAAGCTTTCAGGAGTGTCCAGAGTTATCAACCAATAAATATATGCAAGTACTCTCAAAACTATTTTTCTAAAAGGAAATGTATCCTGAACGTGACCAATAAGTGTTCCAACTCCTCCAAGTAATAATGATATTTATTTCGAACACATAAAACACGGCACTAACATAAAAAACGGCACTGACATAAAAAATAATAAATAACAAATACGAAAATAAGATGATGTCAAGCGCTTTCACTCACAACATGAGCTTCTTCAGAACATCAGAATCAGCTGTATCAGCTTGTTTAAATACAAAATTTGGCACCATAAATCAGTTGTTAACATTCTCTTAAAGTAACAGACAGTTTTAACTTCCTTATAACAATTAAAAATCTTTTCAATGGAACTTCTAACCCCTTTGCCAATATAACTATTAATGTAATTGAATATACTTATATGAAACTTAAAAATATGAAATATAAATATAAGAATGAAGTAAGATAAAATTGTATAA
The DNA here is from genome assembly GCF_019279795.1 of Protopterus annectens. Taxonomy (NCBI): domain Eukaryota; kingdom Metazoa; phylum Chordata; order Ceratodontiformes; family Protopteridae; genus Protopterus; species Protopterus annectens. The sequence goes on along the minus strand of NC_056733.1, from coordinate 145,592,291 downwards.
AGGTTTTTTAATAAAACCATTAAAAACTCTCTAAAACAAAGGTCTGTGTATGTTTCTAATTAGAGTGCCTGTATGCATGAGAACTCATCCTATAAATACGGACAGTGAATTTATAAAATATATATATTTATTTATGAATATGTATAAAATGATTAATTAAATACAGATCTATATAGTTGGATGTGATAATTTCATCAATAAGTACTTGTCTGTAATATGTTATATGTTACTATAAGTGTATGAAAGAATAAGTGTGAGATATTGATTCTGCATTTGAATGTATTAACCTCCATACATTAAATAATTCCTTTTATGTTAATAATGTTGACAGTTTTCAATACTTCTAAACTGAAGATAATGTTCTGTTGTAAAAGTAATGAAAAATATTTAGTAAAAGTGGTAAAAAATGGTAAAAAAATATAGTGAAAAAATATATATATATTTTTTAGAAAAATATATAGAATGTTAATTAACATTCAATTCGAGGATTGGTTTACATGATATAAAATGACAAGTTTAAATACATTCAATAATAAATAATAACAGAACATGAAAATGCTAAATATCTATTTACAGTGAACGTGAGAGTTTCAGACACAGAAAATCTTGAAAATAACACAGCTGAAAAGAGTCACACAGTTACAGAATACAATAACTATTTTCACTATATTTTCCTGACTGATCTAGAGAATTACTATTCCTATTTACTGACTAGAGCAAAGCAAGATGATGTGGATGAATGGTCCTTGTTTTCAGATCCAAGCCAGAATACAAAATACTGAGAGCAATCTCCTACTAATATCTAAATATTATTTCTAGCTTACATAATGACATCACACAATCTGGTCATCTGACTCTGTTTCCCGCACTATCCTCCATCACTAGAAGCTGCCAGGGTTTAGCACCTATGTGCTACAATACACACATTAGACCTTTAGCTAAGTTTTATTAAAGCATCTGGAAGCCATAAAACAATAAAAACTATTGCACTCTTCCTACAGAAGCTATAAACTATTCTCTATCACAGACATTGTGTCTCTGGCTCCATTCAAAATTGTGGGATAACATCTTTATGGATTAACCCATATTTAATTTCAGATATCTTTTAAAGTTTACTGGACTGAGATTAACCTCTTATCTTCCAGTATCCTCTGTTAAAACCTATACATTTAATTCAGTTTAATAATGCATGTACATTTCTTTTATTTCCAACAGGGCACATTGTTGATACATTTTTAACACAAGTAGCTTTACAAATATATTTTCCAACACAAGCATCTGTACAAATCAGTTTGATATACAAATAACATATAATTCTTTATAAAATTCCAGCTAGCTGTGCTGGCATATGTTATACATTCACTATCCTACATCTACTGGCATAGCTGTCAGTATCTCATATCATCACAATAAAGATATCTAAAGATTTTGCTTGAGATAAATCAGAAAATCAGTTAGGTGGTGGTACAGAGGAAAAAAAGAAAGGCTGACTGCTGTGACAGTGAGAATTTGAACATAAGTGGAAAAGATGAAAAATGAAAAGGATATAGTGGATTTTATGAGAATGAAAAGCAGGCATACAGGGAGGAAAGATGGATTGTTGAGTAGGTGTAACAGGTATTTTTTTTTCCAAAATTCAAATGTTTGTCACCACTGGGCCTCCTTGATGGCTCTTCTACCGTCATCTAAATGGCCTGTTCTTTCTATAGGGGGTTGGATCCAGTCACCCCCCTGGCTGAAAAAAGACCCTTTCTTTCTTGCCTGATAAGCCCATTCATTCTCCACATGGTGAGATATGAGTGGTAGGGATGAGGCCAGCTTCTAGGTTCAGCAGAATGGTCTATCCTCTCCCCATGGGGAACTCCTTTAGCAGCCATCTTGAGCTTCAATAATGTTGATTTGTCTGTGAGGCATGCATCCTACCACACATGAAATTCCAATATATGTGGCACATGACAAATGCACTTTGTCTTGGTAGCATTGTTCCCAGGAGTACAATAGTTAATAGTCCCTCTAGGTGCTATCTGAAAGGTGAGACAGAGCTGCCTCCCTCTCCATCTAGGATTACCTAGCCAGCCTCAACCATTCATTCATTGTCCTCCTAACCCTACTCCTTCAGATCCAGTACCACCAATGAAATAGGTTATCCTAGTTCCAGTCCAATGAAACAGGGTTATCTGACTTCCAATCCAGATGTCTTCCCTTTGCATAGGTATAACAGTTAGCTTTAAATGATAAAACAGATATAAATATAACCAGAGACTACTTCTTCAAGTCACCCTGGAAGAGGAACATTTGTTCCTTTCAAGTACATTTGTTCCTGTGTTGTGTACCAAAGGTATGACTTGAAGGGACATTTTCCTTTGGTCAGTAAGCAGATCGCTCTGCTACATGTCATGAGGCTGACATTTTCAGGTAAAGGATGTTAAGTCAAAATTTACCAGAAAAGTGGCATTCATACTCGAGGTGAGGTAGGAATTTCATCTCTGGGAATGATGCTGCTTGTTTTCTCTGTGCAGATGTTTTGGACATTGCACAGATGTAGGTGATGATTTTACTATCTGAGCCATTTCAATCAGCAGTAGCAGTAGTGCATTAAGCTAGCTTATGCCCCAGCTATGTTATCCAGTATGTGGTAACAGTCTCCTTCATGCTGCACTTAAATGTGTGGGAACACATAACTACCTCTTCAAAGATGAACCAGGTTAATGGATATCCCTGGAGACTGTAGTCATTAACATTATCTCTACCAAGACACAATTTTTAGCACTGGGAAGTAGACCCACACTTTTATACAGGTAACTAAGAAGACATTTCATAGTATAAGTGCTGCAATGACCCATACAACATGTCAAGTATCAGAATGATGAAATTGCTTTACTGGCTCCCTTTGCCTGTGTATCCAGTCTAATCAGGGAAGCTATATTTGGTCTGATAATTTCACTGACAAATAACCTGGATCTGTAGTTAGCTCTGTGTTGCAGAAGATGATATCATCTGCATAATATATTCATAGAATCACAGAGTTTAGTAGACAGAGTCATTCCATGGCCATAACCACCTTGCTAATATTCCCCTCCCCACTCACAGGGCACCTCCTAATGTCAGGAAAGTAAAGCAAGTCAGGCCTGGGATGAATTGATAGGCACCCATCCTATCTACTATGTTTCCCTCAAAGTAAGTAAAGGTATCACTCTATTTCATGCGTAATTGAAGATTATTCTAGAGATAGGAAAAGTGCTGAGTAATAAATCTGTCCCTCCAGCATGAATTATTTGTTTGTTGATTGAGATTTTTGTTTGAATGTTTGGGGAACTATTTATTTTGTTGAGGTGCAAGAGATTTATGCCTAACACCAACTGTTAGGCATAAATCACCATGTAGGAATCCCTAAGGAACAGTGAATGAGGATATGGCTTCAGATTTGACTTGGTAACTGAAGGCCTTCATTCCTATAATGTTTTTAGTTAGGAAACTCTGTGCTGTTTCTAGCTGAATTATGTGTTTGGATAGATGCATACTTAAATGCATAATAATTCCCTTTGGCAAAAACAATGCCCCTTCACACTATCAAATCAACAACAATACCCTAAGTACCCATGAAGTGGTAAGAGATCTGGGATCACAAGTTGACTGCAACCTTAACTTTGACCAAAATGTGTCTACTATAGTAAGGAAAGCTTTCTACTAGCACACTTGATTAGTAAAGTTATCGGCTGAAGAGCAAAGGAGGTTTTAACCCCTCTATACTCTGCACTCATCCAGCCCATAATTGACTATAATGCCCCATGAGGCATGTACCATACAAAGCAACTTCAACAATTGAAGAGACCTCAAGATTTCTAACAAAGAAGATCAAGAGACTCCATCACGTGCCTTACACAGATTGACTAAAGTCCCTGTCACTATACTCTGTATTGTATAGATTTCTTAAGTGAGACTTATGCTTGGCCTACAGACATACCTCTCAACCTGGAAACATCAAAAATCTGGACAAGGCCCATGAAAAATAGGTACAAATCTGTACGCTGATTAACATCTAATTTGCATACATAATTATGTAACCCCACCCACTCCAATGGAATTGTGGGATACCAACTTTCAAACACAAACTGAAGAACAGACAACCAAAATATGGCACCAGAGTCCCCCTGCTGCCATCCCAACGTCCCATTACCTGGCTATTTCACCACAATTATCATAAACACGTATGTGTGCATACTGCTTTACTTCTACAATGATTTGGATTTTATTTTTACATTTTACAGCACAACAATGCAGAAACACTAATAGATATCTGGTAAATAAAGCAATACTGTCTCACAAAGAAAATAGGCTTGGCATTAAAACTTCTCTGCCCTTGAAATTCTCATTCATTGAAATAGCATTGAAACCCACACCACATCCAAAGAAAATGCATCTGGTCAGTGGTGGATAAAGATTACCTTTGGGCTGTTTTCAAATCATTGGCCCCTTGCACACAAACAAGAAACATATATGTGTTCTTTTCTTTAAAACATCTTCTTGACTTTATTAAATTATATTCCTTGTATAATACAACACACTTGTCAGAGCACATTTTAAATTAATTGTTTGAACATTTTTCCAGTAGGCTGTACTGTAGGCAATGAAACAAAAATGCATGAACCAATAATGATAAAACTTCCCAATTCAGAACATTTCAATTACAAAAGTCTACTTCCACACCCACACTATAAAAAAAATGACAGTAGTGTAAGCCATAGGCATCTTGCACAGAGTTTCACACTTACTGTCAATTTCATTTTTTTTTGGCGGGGATAAAAAGTAAAAAAACAGGGACACATTTTAAACATTGCTTGTATAATTTTGTAAAGTTGCTAGAATAAAATGCTGTGTTATCACCATGCATTTCACTGGCAAGTTTTGAACCCAGGATCCTATGCACTACAGTCAGAACAACATACCACTATACCAAATCAGCAGCTTCCTGAAAAACAGGAAGACTGAAACTTAATGGCTATCATTTAGTGAATTAATTTCTCACTTCTTACCATAGCTTTCATCCTCTTAGCACAAAAAACCTGGACAAAGCCAATAAAGGGGGAATACAAATTCAATTATCACTTCTCACACCTCACCATGGCTCTCAACCTCTTAGCAGAAAAAAACCTGGACAAACAAAGCCAGTAATGGGGGAATACAAATTCAGCTCTCACCTCTCACCATAGCTCTCAACTCTTAATACAAAATACCTGGACAAAGTGCACAAGTGGTGGTGGCTAGGGACTTTAGGCTCTTTTTACTCTGTACCCAAGGTACAGGGTTTGAGCCTGAGTACCTCTAGCCACCAGGTGTATTACATGGGGGGCATTTACACACACACACACACACACACACACAAAATACCCTTCAATAGATTTGCAGAGCGAGTAATAGCTCTTTACCATTCCTTGCAGTTTGACAGCCTTCTAAATAAAACACACACACACCCTTGGTTTCAACAGTCATAAATCCAGAATACTCTTCCACAGAATAGAATTGCAGAGGGAGTGATAACTGTGAGTGAGTGATAAATCCTTACCATTCCTTGCAGTTTGTCCAGCCTTCTAAATAAAACACACACACACCCTTGGTTTCAGCAGTCATAAAGCCAGAATACCCTTCCATAGAATAGAATTGCAGAGCGAGTGATAATTGTGAGCGAGTAATAACTCTTTACCATTCCTTGCAGTTTGTCCAGCCTTCTAAATAAAAAACACACACACACCCTTAGTTTCAGCAGTTATAAAGCCAGAATACCCTTCCATAGAATAGAATTGCACAGCGAGTGATAACTGCGAGCGAGTAATAACTCTTTACCATTCCTTGCAGTTTGTCCAGCCTTCTAAATAAAAAAACACACACACACCCTTGGTTTCAGCAGTCATAAGGCCAGAATACGCTTCTTAGAACAGAATTGCACAGCGAGTGATAACTGTGACTGCGAGCAAGTGATAACTCCTTACCATTCCTTGCAGTTTGTCCAGCCTTCTAAATAAAAGATAATCCCTTTCCATTCTTTGGAGCCATAAATTCCTCCCAAAGCAAAATAAATCCTTCCCGCTCACAAACCACATGCAGTTCATCCAGTCTTCTAAATAAATCTATGCTGTTTGACCATAACTCTTCTTTGGAGCTATAAATCCCTCGCAAAGCAAAATAAATCCTTCCTGCTCACAAACCACATGCAGTTCGTCCAGTCTTCTAAACAAATCTATGCCGTTTGACCATAACTCTTCTTTGGAGCTATAAATCCCTCACAAAGCAAAATAAATCATTCCCGCTCGCAAACCACATGCTGTTTCCACTCGCAAACCACCCGGAAATACACTACGAGCTCGATTCCGACAAGCTGGTAGCCCTGACAAGCTGACGTCATCGCGTGTGAGATGACATCAGCTCAAAGCGCGAAAAATAAAAACAAAGGGAAATAAAGAATAAAAAAAAATCGGAAATGAAGGGGGTGCCACTCGGGAATTGTGGCACCCCATTATTTGGACCCCAAAACTCAGTAAAAACCGAGTAATTCGGGACAGTTGGGAGGTATGCCTACAGAGCAATCTCAGACCCAAACCTAATGAACTTACTGCACATCTATAAATCAAATGAGACTTGAGCTACCCTTTCCAGGGACCTAAATATGACCTGCAACTTAAATAGGATATACTGGAGGGACAGATTTGTCTCCCAGCGACTGATGCATCTTTGGAATAGGCTACACTCTCATGTGAAACTGAGCACCTCTATGACACTTTTCAAGAGGAACCTGGATGAGTGGATGGGGCACCGTAAATTCTTACCAGGGATAGTGCCCACAACCATCCAGGACATGGGCAGTCATTACTAAATGCAATCCTGGGTATTGAATAGCAACTCTATGGTATTACATTGGGATGAAATGGCTAGGCTTAAAATGACATCTGGGTCAATAGCTTAGTAAACTTCTATGATCCTATGAGTCTATAATCACTCTGATCAGGTTAGAATATAGAGTAATGATAGTTCATTTTGACATGGATGAGATACCTCAAGTTATTAATTGGGAATTTCCTGAATACTGCTGCTACATGCTGGTCAAAAGATAGGCAGTTTTTTTTTTTTTTTTTTTTTTTTTTTTATGGAAGATATCAAGATCTCTGGCAAATGGATCAGTCTGGGATAAAGGCTGCTATAATCTACTGTTGAGATTGTTTCCCAAAGGTAACAGTGTTGCACTCCTTTGCATTTTATTTATGCCTATTTTGTAATACACCACTGATTTGTTTGGTTTACTCCTATCTATTTGTATGGTTTACTCCTTGCTAAATTAAGACAATTTTATTTATTTATTTGACTTTTGTTTACTGGGGTGGTCCGACTGGATTTACAGAACTCATTTTCAGTGGCGGCCCAGGGAGAAAAGCTCCACATACACTACAATAAAATATAGCATAGTTCGCAAACAATGCAAGTGACATGAGGGATACTATATAAAATAAGATGATTGAATGTAAACTAGATTACAAGATACACATCACATCTGGACAATTCCATAGAGTTATATCATTATAGACAACTTTAGACATTCTAACAAAATATGCATTGCCTATGAGTAGATAAAGTGTATAAAAATTTTAAGTAGTTAGTACAATAAATGTATGACATTGGATGTTATAGTACATGAAAAATAAAATGTTGGTTTAAGTTAGGAAAATAATAGCTGAAGACTTTGTGATGCAGAAAGATAGTGAGAGAGTTAAGAAGAATAGAGGTATTACAGATTGAGCAGTAGCTTAAGGATATAGTATAGAAACAGAGAAGGAGTTAAGAAACACTTAGATGTTGAGCAAATTACAACACCCTGCTTGTAATCACTGGCAAATTTAATTAGTCATATGTTTGAGTTAGTAGCTTGAAGATCCCAGAAGAAGATGCTAAACAGAAGAAGTCCCAGTAATGAGGCCTGAGGAGTGCCACTAATAACTTTTTTGGTTTCTGAGGTGGTGTTTATTTTTTGAAATATATGGGTTCTATCTATCAGGCAGTTTGCTATCTGTCTAACAACATAGGGTTCTTTATTTAGACCTTTAAACTTGCTTACAATTTCAGCATGAGGAATAGTGTCAAATGGCTTTACCAGATCCACATAGGCTGTAATAACTGTATGGTCACTATCAACAGCTTCGGTGACATTCTTGTTGAAGGTAGCTAAATTAAGTAGGCATGACCTTCCTTTAACAAAGTCATAATGTTGCAGGATTAGAACAATTATTTTTTTTCAGAGCTTATGAAATCAGATACTGTATAATAAATTCTATTTTACCTTTCAAATTAGGCTTGTTAGGCTGATGGGTTTATAGTTCATGGGATGTTATGTGAGGCTCCCCTTTATGGAGTGGCATAAAGATAGCCATTTTCCATCCCTTGTCAACACACCAGGAAGCTATACTTAAGTTGAACAGTTTTAGGAGAGGCATGAAAATGGCATGCTTGATTGTATACATATGTGTTGATTAAGCAACAAGGTATAAACAGGACCCATAGATGTGGTGTTTTAGTATTAGACAATACAGGTAGGACATATTCTATAATAATCTTGGGTGGAAGAAGAGACTTTGGAGTTAGTGGAAATTCAGTGACTTATTCTGGTATGAAGTTGGCACTAAATTTATCTGCAAGTTCATTAACAATATCGTTATTGTCAGAGTGGGTAATACCATTCTGAACTGATTTATCTGAGTGTTATTTCTTAACTGTCTGATGTAATTAAAGAAGGATTTATGATTATCCTTGTCTCTGGATATTATTTGCGTTTCACTTTAATCTTTCTTATGAAGACTTTCATGTTTGTGTTAATCTTTTAGATAGATCATTTATTGTGGGAAGATTTTGATTTATTGTTGATCTTTAATTATTTGTTTATTTTATTATAGAGCTCATTAATGCTGGCATTCCATCAAGTTGGTTTATTTGGTGTTCCATAATATATGTGTCTGCTTGTTAAATAAGAGTAAAACTTAATGGCAAAAATGACAGGTTAGGCTAGATGGTGGCTGCGAATCATGCAGCTGAATTTTGAAAGCTCATTTTATGGTTTTAATAGTTTTGTCCTTTTAAAATCTACACATTCAAATGTGTTTGTTTTCATAGGTTGACATTCCCTAACAAAGTAGGTTATGGATATGTGATCAGATTTGACCAGAGAAGAGGATACTATAGGAGTAGTGGAAGCAAGTGCAATGCTAGTGTGGACAAAGGCAAGAAGATTTTAGCCTCTAGTTGGCTAGTTTACTATGCATACAATGACGTTAGCAGATACTACAGCAAAGAGTGCTATCTCTACAATGAAACCAAGTCTCTGTTATAACACAGATAAAAATGTCTTGAAACTGCAGGAGAACCATGAGATTTATGACTATATAATTAGGACTTCTGGCACTGAGCAGAACAACCTTGATGAGGTCTTTCTACATTGCTATTGCAGTTTAATAACAAATACTGTGGATGCACAGGGTTACCCTGATGTAGGAGCTTGTTTTGATCTAAATCAATTGTAAAATAACTCAAATAATCGGCGTTCTGATTCTTGACTTGGGCAATATTTTAGTGATTTAGATGTATTTCACCCTTTACCAAAGAGATCTGAATTTCTGGAGGCTAGGCCCCAAAAAAAACACTCAATATAACAATAACTTTTTTAAGGTGTGTCCCCCTCACCAGCACCAGAACAAGGGAATCAAGATGGGGGAAACAGACATGTGGGGGAAGGGCAAACAGAAAAGATCCAGGAAGAACGAATTAGACCCAAAAGCTGGATCTTTTGATTATGGTTGTAGAGACAAAATACAAGTAGATCAAAATATTTATTTACATGAAGGTTTTTAACTGTTTAATTTTAGTAACCTTGATATCACTACTGATTATTTTCCCATTTTTAGCAAAGGATTTAAGTTTGTACACACTAGTTGGATTGATTTTTCTAATCTTATTTTAGAATTAAAGTTATTTTCCCCAAAATTGAACTTTTCGACCTTGCTATTATATAATGAACATAGCGGTGACATTTTAGATAGTACGCTGTTTAAAAAGGAGAGTAGATTTAACCCTATTCTGAATAACATTATAGCTACTTTTGAGAGATGATATACTAGAGATCTTTATACATTAAAGAATTTGAATTCATTCTCTAGATGGAATCTTAACAAGCAAGAAAGTAGCATTTTAGAAATACAAGGGAAAAAGTTTACCAGCAGCAAGGATGAACAAACAGCTTGTCCAAAAACAAACTGGTAAATCCTATTAAGTGAAGAACAAGCTGAAACATGGCCACGGTTATAACGTTTATTAAGATAAGCACTTTCACAGGTGTTTTTCCTGCTTCTTCAGACCAAACAACATTCAGTATAAAACAAATATATAAATACCCTTTAAAATAACATTTAAAATTATTTCAACCAATTATAACAAAGTTGTACTCAAAACATCATTATAATCTCGCATTACAATGTATCACTCATTGAAATGTACTAACAGAATTTAAAGATATATACACTTAACAACACTTCACATTTAATAGCTATGTCTCTACATTTCTGTGCTTCAATAATCAACTTTTCATTCATCAAATAAATACACCAAGTCAAAATAAAATAAAATGATTGTGCAATCAACATAAGTATAAAAAAATATTCGAAAAACACACAATCTCTAGAACAACTTCATGATATTAATATATAAAAATATATAAACATGTAAAACACTAGACAATCAAAGACTATCTAAAAAGATGTCTATTTTTTAACACTGGTTTCAAAGGAATATGTGTATTTAATCCTTTCCCACTATCGGCACGTAACTGAATAATCCAGTTCATGTCCCTGAGTTCAGTAACGTTGTCAACATCTCCCATATGGGAACCAACATACACTAATTCAATAATTAAACGTTTAAATGTATGCTCAGCAGATGTAGTCATTACATGTTTAGCTAATGCACTGGTAGATGAAGCACTTCTGATTTATAGGTGCTCATGTATTCTGTCCCTTAATCTATTAATTTTATCTACATAAAACAAATGACAAACTATACAATAAGCTAGATAAACTTAGTTTATACTGTTGTAATTAGCTTAGTGGGATGTATAAATTGACCCGTGGTGTCTAAATGTATACAAAAATTACAATGACCACAAGGTCGAGTAGCTTTAACTTTAGTGAGATCCATAAAATCAATATTCTCTTTATTTTTAAATAACATCTTTTAGAGACTTCTTATTCTTGTATCTAAATGATGGTTTCATGCCTACTAACCATTTTATATTCTCATCAGTCATCAAAATTGGCCAATATTTCCTTATAACTTCTGTAATTAATTTAATGTCATTACTGTAGTGCATGTTAAACTGTACATGTTTGCGTTCCTGTGTATCTCATGCATGACTACGATCTAACTCAGTATTATAAGAGTAATATGGTCTAGCTTTAGTCATTCGTTGTCTCATCACTTCATCAAATATATGTTTAACTTGTTCTTGATTATATCCTCTGTCATTCAAATTATTACATAAATATGCTAATTCAGAGTAAAAGTCTTGATCATGTGCATTAAGTCTTGCTGTCCTATATGTTTGTCCCTTTACCACATTATTGAATACGTGCACTGGGTGAATACTTTTGCAGTGTAACAAATTATTTCATTGACATTCCTGTTAGTAAAATCCCTATGATCTCGATTCAGTTTACCCATTTTTTGTAGTTTAAGCTTATTATCATAAGTGTTTAAGTTCACTTGTAACTGTTCAATCTGGCTTAAATGCTGGTCCTGCAAATCACAACATTCCAGTTCTTCTTGTTGTTAGAAATAAAAGAGCAAATTTGTTCTTCTTCATGTTTAAAAAAATCGATGAGCAGCCTCATATATTTTTGGCTAGTTTCCAAACTGATCCTTTGCCATTGGGCTAACAGCTCCGGATAAGTGTTTCCATAGGAGGGAAGGCATTTAACTCTCATTCCTCTTGGTACTATCTGATGAAATAGGCAAGCTTCTAAATGGAAGCATTGCCATTGAAGCCTTTTTTACTTCATGAAGCGTGTCAGAAAAACTAGCATCTACTGCAAGGTTTGTAGTATTAGGTGCTAAACAGTCACTACTAAAATTAATAGTTAAAAGTGGATTTGCAATGTCTCTAGAAAAACCAGGAAAATTGCATGATTTCACGTTCACTGCTGCTCCTGTTTGCCCTTCTGCCATGTGTAGAGTGGGAGAAACAAACAACAAAACAGGAAATAAATTCTCCTCACCACTACTACGCATGCACGCATCTGCCAAAAGCGCTTATCGTTTGGACAATTTCATCAGCTTTTTACACTCCAGTGAAGTATATGTTTTTGTCATCTTTGCTTACAAAGCATCTATTAACTGTGCTTTAACAACTTGAAGCCTGAAGTTGTGGATGTTAATTATTAGGCTAATTATTTCAGTACTTCAGTGAAGTTTGCATTTTGTCAGCTTCACTTTTTAAGCTTTCAATAAATTGAGATTTAACAGACAGAAGTTTGAAGCTGTGGATGACAACTGCTTGGATATTTAACTATTTTCATTTCATCATATTCTAGTGAAGTTTACATCCTGTCAGCTTCACTTTTTAAGCGATTAATAAATTGTGTTTTAACAGTCTGAAGCCTGAAGCTGTGGACGACACCTAAGGTCTTTTTTCTTTGTTCATTTGTCTACCCTTGGTGTCTTTAGTAGTGGTGAGGAGAATTTATTTCCCATATAACATAGCTGGTCTCACTACCCTCTTGTAGACCTTCCCTTTCACTCTTACAGGTACTCGTCTGTCACAAATCACTCCTGACACACTTCTTCACCCACTCCATCCTGCCTTTACTCTCTTCTTCACCTCTCTTCCACACTCACCGTTACCCTGAACTATTGACCCCAAGTATTTAAACTCATCCACCTTCGCCACCTCTACTCCTTGCATCCTCACCATTCCTCTATCCTCCCTCTCATTCACACACATATATTCTGTGTTAGTCCTGCTGACCTTCATTCCTCTTCTTTCTAGAGCATCTCTCCAGGGTCTCCTCCACCTGTTCCCTACTCTCACTACAGATCACAATGTCATCTGCAAACATCATGATCCATGGGGACTCCTGTCTGATCTTGTCTGTCAACCTGTCCATCACCATTGCAAATAAGAAAGGGCGCAGAGCTGATCCTTGATGTAACCCCACCTCCACCTTAAATGCATCCGTCACTCCCACCATAGACCTCACCGCTGTCACACTACCCTTGTACATATCCTGTACCACTCTTACATACTTCTCTGACACTCCTGACTTCCTCATACAATACCACAACTCCTCTCTAGGCACCCTGTCATATGCTTTCTCCAAGTCTACAAAAACACAATGAAACTGCTTCTGACATTCTCTGTACTTCTCCATCAATGCTCTCAGAGCAAACATCGCATCTGTAGTGCTCTTTCCTGACATGAAACCATACTGCTGTTCACTAATCATCACATCCCTTCTTAACCTAGCTTCCACTACTCTTTCTCATAACTTCATGCTGTGACAGATCAATTTAATCCCTCTGTAGTTACTACAGCTCTGCACATCACCCTTATTCTTAAAAATCGGTACCAAAACACTTTTTCTCCATTCCTCAGGCATCCTATGCTGCCTAGCTACACTTTCTCCAGCCACCACTTTACAGTCTCCAATCTCCTTCAAACTGGCCCTCCTACATAAGATATAATCCACCTGTGTGCATCTTCCTCCACTCTTGTATGTCACCCTATGCTCCCCCCTCTTGTTAAAATATGTATTCACCACAGCCATATCATCCTTTTCGCAAAATCCACTACCATCTGACCTTCTGCATTCCTTTGTAAAATTCTTGCCCATAAAAGAAAAATGTTATCAACAAAACAATGATAAAATAAAAAGTTGGAACTATACATTTCATTCCGTAACACAAAATGATTCTCCCATTCAGCCATCACCACATTGGCATAACAATTTGCACGAGATGTGCCCATAGCTATGCCATCTAATTGAAGGCAATGTTTATTGTCAAATACAACTGCATTATGTGATAGAACTATATTCATAAACTCAACTATAAGATTGGTGAATCTATCATCATATTTACTATATTCCATTAAGAAATTATTAATGGCAGTGATACCTTCTTTATTCGGTATCATGGTAAATAAAGGTCTAACATCTAATGTGACCAAATAAACTTCAAATTCAAACTGCATAGATTGTAAATAATTATATAAATTTCACAAAACGTGTCTTGTGTCTTGTACAATATACTTATTATTATTCAAAACAGATCTTAGATGTTTTTCTATAAATATAGAAAATGTTTCTGTCAGCCACCTGGCACCAGCAACTATAGGTCTGAGAGTGGGTTTATATGGATGCTTATAAATCTTAGGTATACCCTGTGTAGTTGGAATAACTGGATGTGATACATTCAAATAGTTACACAAGTCAATAGAAATTCTTCTTTTGTACAGAAATTGATCTAGTTGCTTATCAATAAGGTACTTCATTCTATATATGTCAAGCTTTGAAATACATTTATAAGTAGTTGCATCATTTAGCATGCCATTAATCATTTCAGTATACCATATCCATAATCACTATCGATCCGCCTTTATCAGCAGATGTAATGACTATAGCAGTGTTATTTTGTAAATATTTTAGTGCCTTTTGTTCTAAAATGAATAAATTATGAAAATTATTTATTTTTCTCTGATTGGTTAATAATGCATAAATCTCATTAATGCACAATTTACCAAATGTTTCCATTAAAGGTGTAGAACTGGTATAATTGTAGTAGGTTTTCTAAATAAATTAACAGTACTTGTTCTTCTTCTACATGGATATATTTGAGCATCACATTACGTATAAATAGTATAACATCAATGATGGTGTCCGTCAATGGTGCAGACTGAGCTGGAATAAATGACAAACCTTTCTCTAATACTGCCTGTTCATAATTCATCAAAACAAAGTTGGGATATTCCAAATTAAAGATTTTTTTTTAGGTTTCCACATTTTCTTGATTGTTTGATGTTGACCTCTGTCTGGTATAAATTTTCTCTTTATTCAGTTGCATCTCCTGGACTGACTTCGGCTTCTGTTGTCCATTCGATTGACAGGAAAGGTAACTTGACAAAACCTGCTCATTCAATGACTGATTCAGTGCAGATGAAATTTTTGACCTCAATACGGTGGACTAAAGGAAGATGGTTCGAAACTACGTGTAGTGGGGAGGGGACTGCTCATATTCTCAAGACTAGTTTGATTGTTAGCTGCTGAACTCATTCTGTCATTGATAGGAAGCTCATTGGATAGACCATTATTAATAATAATATGTTCATTGGATGGAACATTATTAATAAATGATCTTGACTGTTGATCATAAGAAGTTGCAGTGTTAACCTTTGTATCATGTTGCTCTGTATGTAATCGCTTTGGCCAAGCAAAAACATGGCCTTTCTGAAATTCTTTCAAGTCCTTCTGAATTTTCTTGGCATTTTCCTGGAACAACTTATGTCCATACAGTATAACAGTATTGATTAAATATGTCAATTTATTGTCTATTAACTGCTCAAGGAACAACTCATATACCTTTGTTTGGTATGTATTTATTTGGTCTCTAAGTTTATTTTCTTTGTCATAAAAATGCTGATCAGTAATCACATATAACTGAAACCTGTATCCAGGTTCAGTTGTTGCCATTTCTTCAATAATCTAATATGATGTTCCCTGTAACAAGGCATTTTCTTAACTATTAGACCTCGTTGTATAACCCCTATTTTCAGGCATGCCTTGAAATATTACAAAAAATAAATAAAATAAATTATTTTTTCTCCTGGTGGTAGCTTTTCATGTAACAGTGAAGGGATAATATATTCTCTTAGCTGCCCTTGTAATTTATTTTACATAGAAGAAAGCAAAAGGAAATTCAAAGTAAGAATACAGGAACATATAAGAGATATAAAGAATGGTAAAATAGAAAGTAATGTTGCAATGCATTTCAAAACAGTTCATAATGCTGATCATTCTTTGTTAAAAGCTTCTGTTTTAGAGCAAGTTTTTATGAAAATTGGTGAAGTATGTGATATTAAGGACAAACTTCTTTGTAAAGAATCTGTTTATATTTTAAAGTTCAATACTATGGTACCTGTAGGCTTAAATTTAGAGATTAATTGAAAACAATTACTATGTAATTGAATAATTAATTGATGAATGGTGTTATATAAAGTTTGTGTAAAGCTGTGTGTTTTGTACTACTCCTGGAAGGCTGTAAGCCGAGGCGCTAGAGTTTTGAGTTTTTTCAGTAAACCTGTGTTTGCGCTGTGGCCAGTTGTGGATTCCTTTTTGCTGCTGTTCTTTAAGTTGTTACATGCCTTGAATTATTGCCTTTGTACTTGATGTCTTTTGAGTTTGAATAAATCATTTTCAAGGTGGTTCATCTCAAGTCTAAAAGCATCTAAATCCACATTTGGAAAGTCTGTTTCAGATGCATTACCAACGGTCATATGCTTCATTAATTAATTTTCTTTGACAGTTAACATATCTTGCATCCGTTTAGAAAGTTGACTGGGATGTTTAATATTAAGGCCATTAGATAACTCTCCATGTAGTCTCAGTGGATTATAATCTAATTCCAAGTGGTCATTATCCCTTGGCCGTGCCCCACGGCTGATAAAACAAGTAGAAGTGCAACAAGACAAAAAGTATACTAGCAGCAAAGATGAAGAGCTTGTCCAAAAACAATCTGGTAAATCCTTTTAATACATGAAGAACAAGCTGAAACATGGTTATAACATTTATTAAGGTAAGTGCTTTCACAGGTGTCTTCCTTGCTTCGACATTCAGTATAAGACACACACACATATATATATATATATATATATATATATATATATATATATATATATATATATATACCACTTAAAATAATATTTACAATTATTTCAACCAATTATAACAAAGTTGCAGCAAAAACAACGGCAGACAAACCACCTAGGCTAATGCTACAAACAGAATGTTTGTAGAAATGAAACCCGAAGATGGATAACGCTATCCACAAAAAGTGGATCGAAGTTCCATTTAAGAATAGATTTTAATGTTTTCAGAATTAAAAGTAGCAATAAAAGTCCCTTTTCATTTACAAACAATAAGCGCTTTCAAAAAATCTTCATCAGATTATTAAGAGAGATGGGACATCAATTTTACTTAAATAAAAAGTTATTCAATTAGCTGACCAATGAGAGTCCATGCATCCAAGTTGCATCCAATCAATTATCACATTTAATCACCCTGTTTAAAATTGTCAAGGCCAATGGGAGTCCTCTATGACTGACACACCTCCATGTCCCTTAGGGGTGGATTCATCTCCTTGAGTGTCACTTTCATATATTTAAATTAGCTGGAGATTTAGTGAATAGAAAACCTATTCTAGTGTGTACTTAATTCAAATACCCAATCATCCTCAAAGGCTGTTGTAGCCTATGCTAAGATATTAGAACTGAAATATTTATGTTTCAGCCAATACTGAGCTGTTCATTGCTGTATTCGTAGCTTCAAAGAAATAGCTATATCCAAGTTTGGTTGTTTTTCTGCTCGCATCCTCACTGTGATCTCAGATCACAATATCCACACCTTTTGTGTCCATCCACATATTCTCCATAAATAATCTTACTACATTTAGGAATTTACATTCTCATTAGATAAATCCCAAAATTTGATATTTTCCAGACAGATATCCTAGGACCAGTGAGCCATTATGTTATGTCGATCTCCCGTTTCTCTGTCTAAAAATCAGAGAGCGAGTACCTCCCTGCTCAATAAAGTAGTTCTTTTATTAGAATATCTTGACATGTTGAAGTACAAAAAAATCACGTAGTAATATAAAATTGTTGTAAGGTTAAGGATCATATCAAATCCAAATCTATTCAATTTTATATAACATCCAATCATCTATTTTCTTCAGTTCTCTATAGCCAATGAAAATACACACTATAATGACCACACCTTTGTTTCAGCTTATAGCAAGTTTCCTTACATGTACAGTTAAAGGTGACATCAAATTGAGAGCTATTCCATCTCATATTTCATCCAATCATTCATTTTGCTTAGTTCTTTGCAGCAAATAGGTGTGCTATATGCCCAACACATCTGCGTATCAACATGTAGCTAATTTTCTTATATGCAAAGGTAAAATGGAATGAAGCAAATACGGATGTCATCTATCAGTAGAATTGAGACTCCTGTTATATTTTTTCCTTTTTCTCAAATTATTTTCACTGTCATTTTCTTATGTCCTTGTATATAAAACCAGGGATTAATGCAATCATATTTGCTTTCATGTTCCAAGAATGTAATCAATAATACTGCAATAAACAAAGGTACAATATGCCCAATACACATACGTATTTATCTTGAGTGAAACTCTTTAAACCAGCATCGAAGAACTATTTTTCTTACAGTTCTCCTTTGCTCTTATAACATGACCAACATCAAGAAAACTTATATATCGTCACTAAATGAATTGAGGAAGCATACTATCTGATTTATAAGGTCAATAAATGATGCAAGGGTCCTACGACTGATGTATAATATAATCAGCCATAATATGTTTCCTTACTGAAGTTTTTCATCCTTAGCCTTCAAATTCAATAACTGTGTTCATCTCTAAAATTTATTGCACGATTTGTGTTCTGAAGTCAATAGCTAATGAACCTGGTCTACCCCCAAGTAAGATATCATGGGGTAAATACTGAATAATATAAATTATTCTTCAGTATAGGCTTTTTGCCATTGTACTTAAATGGATACGGTATCTAGTAAAGACACTCTGTACCCAATAGGCTTCCATGTCAGCTTGTAGTGGGTCTCCTCATCTTCAAAATGGGTTTCAAAGGTATGACACTATTTAAGCCTGGTTGTTGGTCAGCTTGTAAATTGACTATCCATTTTGTTTCCCTTAGTTCTGTTAAATTTTCAATGTCACCTTTTCTTGGACCAGTGTGTATATTTTCAATGACTTTGAACAGAAATGAATGATTAGTGTGTGTACTAATGTGTAAGGCCAATGCATTGTGAATATCCTTATTCACAATGCCCCTTTGGTGCCTTAGTATACGTCTTTTAAACATTTGATTGGTTTTCCCCACATAATAAGACAAACATACTTTGCATGTTCATAGGTTCATACTAGGCTATCTGCCCTAGGGCATTTATAAGCCTAGCCAGAATGTGTTTGGCTTTCGCCACCCACTTTAAATTTATTTTGCTATGCCCTTTTTCGAGGTTAGTATACTGTGCCTCTGTCTAACAGTGACACAGAAGTGATAACCGGGGTAAGCCTACGATCTCCCATCCACTCATCAAGATTCCTCTTGAAGAGAGTCAGTGAGGGACTCTGCCTAACCTGGACTGGGATTTTATTCCAGAGTGAAGGGAGCCTCTGGGTTATGAATCTGTCCCTCCAGCATGTCCTATTTATTTCAGTGCTGAGGTTCAAGTCTCTTGAGCGCGTAGCTCGATGGGATTTGGATTTTCTGAGGTGCAGCATGTCCATTAATTCCGGGTTGGACATGGCTTTATATGTCAGGACAGATTGCGGTATGCCACTGAGTAGAGCTGGAGTTTCTTTAACCGGGCAGCATATGGCATCTATTTGAGCTCTTTGATCCTCTTGGTGAGGTACTTTTGGGGTCTTTCCATTTGCTGCAGGTGTCTGGTAAGGTACATCCCAAAAGGGGCATTGTACTCAATTATGGGCCTGATGAGGGATGAGTAAAGAGGCACGATGACCTCCCCTGATCTAGATGTGAATCCCTTCATGATTAGGTGGGCTATATAAAATGTTTTTCTAACCACTTTGGCCACGTGGTTGTCAAATGAGATTTCAGTATCCATTTAAGTACAATGGCAAAAAGCCTATACTGAAGAATAATTTATATTATTCAGTATTTACCCCATGATATCTTACTTGGGGGTAGACCAGGTTCATTAGCTATTGACTTTAGAACACAAATCGTGTAATACATTTTAGAGATGAACACAGTTATTGAATTTGAAGGCTAAGGATGAAAAACTTCAGTAAGAAAACCTATTATAGGCTGATTATATTATACATCAGTCGTAGGACCCTTGTGTCATTTATTGACCTTATAAATCAGATAGTATGCTTCCTCAATTCATCTAGTGAGGATATATAGGTTTTCTTGATGTTGGTCATGTTATAAGAGCAAAGGAGAACTGTAAGAAAAATAGTTCCATGCTGGTTTAAAGAGTTTCACGTAAGATAAATACGTATGTGTATTGGGCATATTGTATCTTTGTTTATTGCTGTATTATTGATTACATTCTTGGAACATGAAAGCGAATATGACTGCATTAATCCCTGGTTTTATATACAAGGACATAAAGAAATGACAGTGAAAATAATTTGAGAAAACGGAAAAAATATAACAGGAGTCTCTTTTTTACTGATAGATGACATCCGTATTTGCTTCATTCCAGTATCTTTGTTTATTTCTGTATTATTTATTACATTCTTGGAACATGAAAGCGAATATGACTGCATTAATACCTGGTTTTATATACAAGGACATAAGGAAATGACAGTGAAAATAATTTGAGAAAAACGGAAAAAATATAACAGGAGTCTCTTTTTTACTGATAGATGACATCCGTATTTATTTCATTCTATTTTACATTCGCATATAAGAAAATTAGCTACATGCTGATACGCAGATGTATTGGGCACATAGCACTCCTATTTGCTGCAAAGAACTAAGCAAAAGGAATGATTGGATGAAATATGAGATGGAATAGCTCTCAATTTGATGTCACCTTTAACTGTACATGTAAGGAAACTTGCTATAAGCTGATACGAATGTGTGGTCGGTATACTGTATTTTCACTGGCTATAGAGAACTGAAGAAAAGAGATGATTGGATGTTATATAAAATAGAATAGATTTGGATTTGATATGATCCTTAACCTTACAACAATTTTATATTACTACGTGATTTTTTGTACTTCAACATGTCAAGATATTCTAATAAAAGAACTACTTTATTGAGCAGGGGGGTGCTCGCTCTCTGATTTTTAGACAGAGAAACCGGAGATCGACATAACATAATGGCTCACTGGTCCTAGGATATCTGTCTGGAAAATGTCAAATTTTGGGATTTACCTAATGAGAACATAAATTCCTAAATGTAGTAAGATTATTTATGGAGAATATGTGGATGGACACAAAAGGTGTGGATATTGTGATCTGAGATCACAGTGAGGATGCGAGCAGAAAAACAACCAAACTTGGATATAGCTATTTCTTCGAAGCTACGAATACAGCAATGAACAGCTCAGTATTGGCTGAAATGTAAATATTTCAGTTCTAAGATCTTAGCATAGGCTACAACAGTCTTTGTGGATGATTGGGTATTTGAATTAAGTACACACTAGAATAGGTTTTCTAATCGCTAAATCTCCAGCTAATTTAAATATATGAAAGTGTCAATCAAGGAGATGAATCCACCCCTAAGGGACATGGAGGTGTGTCAGCCATAGAGGACTGCCATTGGCCTTGACAATTTTAAACAGGGTGATTAAATGTGATAATTGATTGGATGCAACTTGGATGCATGGACTCTCATTGGTCAGCTAATTGAATAACTTTTTATTTAAGTAAAATTGATGTCCCATCTCTCTTAACGATCTGATGAAGATTTTTTTGAAAGCGCTTATCATTTGTGA
Organism: Protopterus annectens; assembly: GCF_019279795.1. Classification (NCBI taxonomy): domain Eukaryota; kingdom Metazoa; phylum Chordata; order Ceratodontiformes; family Protopteridae; genus Protopterus; species Protopterus annectens. The sequence goes on along the minus strand of NC_056733.1, from coordinate 145,570,485 downwards.
ATGAAAAGGGACTTTTATTGCTACTTTTAATTATGAAAACATTAAAATCTATTCTTAAATGGAACTTCAATCCATTTTTTATGGACAGGGTTACCCAGCTTCGAGTTTCATTTCTACAAACATTCTGTTTGTAGCATTAGCCTAGGTGGTTTGTCTGCCATTGTTTTTGCTGTTTTTCTTGTTTGGCAGTACAGCCTCAGCAGTGGGAAGGTATTTTTTTTCTCTTTCCCAATTATAACAAAGTTGTACCCAAAACATCATTATAATCTCATGTTACAAGGTATCACTCATTGAAATGTGCTAACAGAATTTAAAACTATATGCACTTAATAACACTTCACATTTAATAGCTATGTCTCTACATTTCTATGCTTCAGTAATCAACTTTTCATTCATCAAATAAATACACCAAGTCAAAATAAAATAAAATGATTGTGCAATCAACATAAGTATAAACATTTTTTCAAAAAACACACAATCTGTAAAACAACAATGTTATTAAAATATATAAAAATATTTAAATATGTAAAACATGAATCAGTCAAAGACTATCTAAAAAGATGACTATTTTTTAAGACTGGTTTTAAAGGAACATGTGTATTTAATCCTTTCCCACTATCGGTACATAACTGAATAATCCAATTCATTTCCCTGAGTTCAGTTATGTTGTAAACATCTCCCATATGGGAACTAATATACACTAATTCAATAACTAAAAATTTAAATGTATCCTCAGTGGATTTAGTCATTACATATTTAGCTAATGCACGGGTAGATGAAGCAATTCGTATATTATATAGGTGCTCATGTATTCTGTTCCTTAATTGTCTATTTGTTTTACCTACGTAAAAAGAATGATAAACTACGCAATAAGCAAGAAAAACTAAGTTTATACTGTTGCAATTAGCTTCAACTTCAAAGAGATATTTACGACTTATAGTAGGATGTATACATTGACCCGTAGTGCCTAAATGTATACAAAAATTACAACGACCACAAGGTCGAGTAGCTTTAACCTTAGTGATATCCCTAAAATCAATATACTCGGTATACTCATTATTCAATGCGGCTGAATTCTTGAAGTTCTCTTATGAAATTGAACACAATTATGTTAACTATTTAGACCTTACTATTTTTAAGAACATCAATTTAAAAAGATTTGACTCTACTATATTCAGGAAGGAGATGTTTTCGAACACGTCTACATTTCACCATCGGTCACCTATATATGTGTAAAAAAGTGTAATAAAATGTCAATTGGTTAGAGCAGCTAGAATGTGTTCGAACTTTGAACTTTTTACTAGTAAAGTTAATAAAATGTTTGGGAAGTTTTTTAGAATGAGGATATCCTCAAGACTTTCTTAATACAGTGAAGCAGGAAATTATAGAGGGTTGGGTAGAGAAATACTAACCCCTTCTAGGTTCAGAAATGGAACAATATGGTGCATTACCACATAGAGAAAAGCACATTAAAGATTTTCAGACCTTATTGGTTATCAAATATAGTACCTATGCAAAAGATATTAGAGAAATAATGGTGAACAATTGGAATTTGTTTAAAATACATTTGGATCTTTATAATGCAGCTGGTAAAAAGTCACAATCTACATATAAGATGGAGAGAAATCTCAAATGTATTTTTGAATGACAAGAAAATGTGAATCAATATTGGATATCAGTAGGTCCCTGCAATTGATTGATCTAATCCAAGTGGAATATAAGGGGACAATAATTTATTTAAATCTGGATGATAGTCCTATTGCTTTCATCTGCACCAGGTATAAGGACTTTTGTATCACTATAGTGACCTGATGACCAAAGGAGAGGGAATTATCAATACATGTTCCAAGGTCTCTAACTACATTCTTATTTTGAAGTGGGGTGTTGTCTATGCTATAAGTGGGGATGGGGGGAGTTGTCTACCAAACATGATGATATTGGACATTTTTGCTTTTAATGTGAGCTCTCTAATTGCGCACTAGGTGTTCAGAAGTATCAGGTTGTACTGGAGCTCCTGAGTGTCAGAGGGAGACTTGAGAATGACTCCTAGTTTACAGTCATTCATAAACTTGGTTAACCAGAGATCTTGGTTCATGATCTAGAAATCTGAAAAGCAGAAGCCAAACAACAGACGTCCCAATACTGAAACAGAGCTAGTCACCTTCATGCTCCCTGAGGATGCACCTGCTATCCTCACTGAATGGGTTCTATCTTTTAGCCAATTTGCTATCCATTTTATTACATAGGTATCTATTTGAAGCACTGTACATTTTTTCAACCTCTTTGCCCTCTTCTTTTGGGGGATGTCTTGAGCTTTCCTTCATTGTGCATTAGCTTAGGCACATCTTTCTTCCTTTCTAAATGTTGCAGCCGCAGCAACTACCTAATGATGTTAGTTGACAAAACAAACTACCTAATGGTTCTAGATGTTTAAAGCAATTTCCTAATGGTACTATCTGATTGAAGCAACTATACAGTGATACTAGCTGACCTAATTAACTTCATAATGATATTAATTGACTAATACAATTACCTGATGATACTAGCTAACTAAAGAAACCATATTATGGTACTATTTGACAAGTGACCATCTAATGGTACTGTCTAAAGCAACTGCCTAATTGTACTATCAGACTAAAGTATCTGTCAAATGGTTCTAGCATTCTAAAGCAATTACCTAATGATACTAGCTGATTAAAGCAGCTACCTAATGGTCCTAGCCGACTAAGGTATTTACCTAGAGTCCCTAGATGACTAAAGGAATATACTAGCTACCTAAAATATATACCTAACATTTCTAATTAACTAAAGCAATTACCTAATTGTGCAAGCTGGAAAAAGTACCTACCTAACAGTACTAGCTGATAAATTCAATTACTTAATGCTACTAGTTGACTTTAGCAACTACATAATGATACTAACTGACTTTAGCTACTTCTTAATTGTACTAACTGCCCAAAGCAACTACTCAGTTGCACTGGCTGACTAAACTGTTAAGTAATAGTTTTAGCTGACAAATGCAGTCACTTAATGGTACTTGGTGACTAAAGTATCTACCTAATAGTACTAGTTATCTAGAACAACTACCTAATAATAGTACCTGATGAACGTGCCTCTGATCCAGCATTCTTTTACTTAGTAAATGAAATGGAAGACAGCTTGATAAACTGTATGGCTACTATTTTTGAATGAATAGCTCTTCTTGTGTTTTGTGCAGCCCTAGAGCATAATATATTAAAAATGAAGATACATGGAGTTGGGAGTGGAGAAGGAACTGCAAATAAACAATCCCCAGGATTCAAAAAAATCAATGTAGGCTCCATGTAGAGCTTACATGGAATGTATCCATGTACATGACCATGGTTCCCCCTCAGCAGCACACCTTGCATATTAATCATGGAGTGCTGCCAAGGGAGATCAGAGTAACATGGACATCGAATCCTTGCAAGCAACAGTGTAGAGGCTGTCCCATACTTGTTGACTGTCTGGAAAAATTCTGAACAGATGGTAAGCACAGGACAATTTTTTTTAATCTTTATGAGATGTTTGCACTGTGCGGTGCAGTGCTTAGTGATGCCAAGCTTCGCTTATACACATACAGCAGACATCTGCTATTTATCTAAAAATAGAAAGCGGATGTAATCAATTGTCGAGGAACAAGGTATACAGGTAAGGTAACTAAAGTCCTGGGCAGCTATCCATGTGTCTAAATGGCAGATTTTAAGGAATATTATCAATAAAGTTTAAAACAGGATTGTGCATTAATAAGTTGTTGTTGTCTTTCGGCTTTACCCGGTTAGTGGTCGCCACAGTGGTCTGCTAATGATTGGCAGTAGATTTTCATGAACGCCGAGGTGCCAGCTCGACGTTCAACCTTCAACGAAGGCACGCCCATTTACGCATATCTTTTGAACGCCCACACAACCACGGGGAGGACATGCAGACTCCACACAGAAGGCACTCCCTGCACTCCAGCCGAGAATCGAACATAATCTTTCCAAATAAGTGTGCATTATTCCTGTATTCACTGCATGTGTATTCTAATCTGATACCACTCAGCTGTGGAATGCAAATGAATAAAAACTGCAGAAAAAAACTGTCTGAAATAAATGTAGTGCATTACTCACAGTAAGGTTCAAGTCTGTGTTCTGGGCATTTTGTCTGAAATAATGCTGTATATTCCACTCAGTTGAGGAATAAGGTAAGGTAACTGAAGTCTTGGGCAGCATGTGTATAAATGCGAGATTTTAAGGAACATTATCAATAAAGTTTAAAGCAGGATTGTGCTCTGATGTATTCTTGTCAAATAAGTGTGCATTCTTCCTGTATTCACTGCATGTGTGTATTTTAATCTGACACCAGTCAACTGTTAAAATAAGTGCACATTTTCCCTGTATTTACAGCTTGTGGGTTCTAATCCCATGGCAGCCAACTAGGAAATCACCGGCTGTCTAGTCTACTTAGTGTACATGAACATACCCCTCAGATGTCACGTTTTTTCAGAATGTAATGACTAATGCCCCATATGTCTGGTCCTTGATTAGCAAATAAATTATATTACTTGGAATGCAATTTATTGGCAAATCTGTTATCAGAACACCTTGCGACTAATGTATGAACACACTATGTACAACTGTTCCCTGTAGTTGTGCCTTTGTACCATCATGTGTTAGAGCTTGACCCATACTGTCCCATGCTGACAGGTTGAGAGCTGTGTACATGCAACATCATCTATACCATAGTTGCAGTCACTGTACTCACAACTGATATTGTACATATGTAGAAGTATATAGTAGTAGTTTGTGTAGTAATACCTGCTAAGTTACTAATGCTATTCTTCTCTCTCTCACCACAATCTTTCTCTTCTTTATTACTGTCATTTATTATTATGATTTGATATTGACATATATTTTTGTATCTACCTCTTATGTTGGCCATATGTATAATTTCATATGGCTTTGCTGGTAAAATAATTTTACTAACGTTATTTATTGTGTTCCTCATTATATTCCTTTCTATTTTGTTTGATTAATCATTATTATCTTCTACGGTGTTAATACTAACATCTGTTTGGTTATGTTTAGTCTCACCTTATCCTTATATTTATTTTCTACAGCACAACAAAGTAGGCCAGTTCCCGGTGATCCACCTACCTTGGCTCCCCTGGTAATGGCACCAGGGACCAGCACATCTGAGCCACAGTCTGGTGGAGCCCCCTCTGCTGCCCCTGCAGTACATAGGCTGTCAGGTAGTTCTGCCCCAGAGGCTGGGGTTGATTCCCCCCACCCCCGGGAGTGGAAGTGGAGGGGGGTGATTATGCCACCTGTGAGGAACTGCCAGGCATGGTGCATGGGCTGCTGCGCCAAATTCTCGGTGCATCCCTATACTGGAGGGAGAGCATGCTATCCATCCTGGTGGGACAGCCTCACCCTGCACACTGGCGTCAACCACTTCCTCCACAGGAACAGTGAAGGAGCAATGCTGACAGTCCCATGGATGAGGACTTGAGTCACACTGTTACTGTGTCTGACATCCATGGGACTTGGATTCCACAACACCCTCCCCACATAAGGTGTTTACCCCCTCTTGTGTCACACACCAACCATGTCTGCTCTCTTATCTGTCCTGTCTGTCTGAAAAATCTTCTTCACCTTCCCAACTTACCTTCCCCACATGTATCTAAGTCCCTTCCCCAGTATTCCACTCTCACCTTAAAAAAAAAAAAAAAAAATGGGCACCCCCCCCCCCAAAAAAAAAAAAATTGTCCCATACATAGCTCTCCGTTTCACACACGTGTCCACTGGACACATTTAATTTGGTCCAATTGGCTTGACAATGCACTTCTGTTGTCCTCACTTCTCGCTCTCTAAGGGTGACAGCCCAAATTCATCTAAAAAAATCTGTTAAATTGCACAGTTGTTGCCGTACAATAAATGGATAGCTATGGTTCTTTTGTACACCCTTGTTGCTCATACCTACCTGCCTTTCACTATGTTTTTCCCCTGCTTGCACCCTATTTCACCACTGTCCTATCTCCCCATTTTTCTTTTCTTTAAAGGCTTTTTGTGCACTGTGGCATGCCACATTGCTTAGGTTCATAGGTAGGTACTAAGCTATTGGCCCTAGGGCCTATACAAGCCTAGCCATAATGATTCCCTGGCTATTGCTTCCCACAAATATTTACTTTCCTGGACCCCTGCCTAACAGGTCTACTGATGTGATCCTTGGGGTGAATTTCTTATATGCCCTCAAATCGTCAAGGTTCCTCTTGAAGAGGGCCATTGAGGTGCTCTGCCTGACATGTATGGGCAGCCTATTCCAGAGTATGGGGAGTCTCTGAGTCAGGAACCTATCCTTCCAGCATGTTCCATTCATCGTGATGAGTAGGTTAAGATCCCTAGAGCATGTAGCTTGGAGGGATTGGGATTTCTTTAAGTGTAGCATGTCCAACAACTCTGGGTTTGACATGGCCTTGTATGTTAGGCAGATATCGCCTCTGAGTAGGCGATATGTGACAGAGTATAGCTGGAGTTTCTTTAGACGGTCAGCATAAGGCATCTGCTTTAGGTCTGTGATTCTTTTTGTGGGGTATTTCTGCGGCCCTTCTAGTTGTTGCAGATGTCTTGTGAGGTACATACCAAACTGGACATTGTATTCTATAATGGGTCTAATGAGGGATGACTACAGAGGGACAATGACCTCCTTTTTTCCTGGATGAAAAGCCCTTAGTGATAAGGTGTGCCACATAGAAGGATTTTCTAACTGTTGTGGCTATGTGGTTGTCAAAGGTGAGACCACTGTCCACCTGTGTACCTAGGTCTCTTATCAGACTTTCTGTGTTTAGTGTACTGCCACCTATGTGGTAGTTCACAGTTATGTGCTTTTTCCAAAAGGAGACAACTGTACATTTTTTGGCATTTAGCTTAAGCCCATGGCTCTGGCACCAGGTATCTGTTTCGGTAAGGCCCTTTTCTAGTATATCCACATCATTTGGGGATTCAATAATGGCTCCCAGCTTGCAGTCATTTTTGAACTTTGTAAGCCAGAGTCCCTTAGTGTTGGCCTGTACTTCAGAGAAGTAGATGCCAAACAAGAGTGGTCCCAGGACAGAACCCTGTGATACACCACTTGTCACTTGTCTGTAGCTGGATTTGGAGTCGGCTACTTTTACAGTGTGTGTTTTGTCAGTAAGCCAGTTTGCAACCCATCGAGTGATGTAGGGATTAATGCCCAGCTTAGTAAGTTTATCTATGATTCCAGAGTGCAGGATAGTGTTGAAAGCATTGGTGAAGTCCATGTAGGCTGTGTGAATCACCTTACCCTCGTCCATGGCTCTGGAGACTGATCTGAAGAAGTCAATCAGGTTCAGGAGGCAAGATCGGTCCTTCACGAACTCAAACTGGGTTGGGTCCAGTGTTTGAAGGTTGCCATTGTCTTTGTTTATGTTATATGATAATACGTTCCATGGCCTTGCAGATCAGGCTCATCAGACTGATGGGATGGTAGTTCCTGGGATCCAAAGTGGATCCCCCCTTGTGGCGAGGGATGACTGTAGCTGTGCACCACTCTGTGGGCATGAAGCATGAGATGAGGCTATGATTAAACATGACACATAGGTGAGGCACCAGTTCACTTTGTAGTTTGTGCAGTACACACCCCGGGATGTCGTCTGGTCCATGGATGCTGTATTCTTGGCTTTGGAGAGTGTGTTTTTTACCTGAGTGGTAGTGATTACCAGAATTTGGCATTCTTTTGGTATTGAGATGGGCCTTTTAGGCGGTGAGAGGGAGGTGAAGTTGGTACTGAATCTATCTGCCAGGATTTTGGCAATATCCTTGGGATCAGTATATCTAGTGCCATTCTGCTGTAGCTCAGAGCAGATTTGAGTATTACCATTTAGATTCTTGACATAGCTATAGAATGCCTTGTGATTGTCTTTGGAATCTTTGGCAATTTTGTTTTCATAACTAGTTTTGGAAGATTTTATGAGGGATCACATCTTTCTACTGAGTCTGGTGATGGAGTTATTTGAATCCTGGGTTCTTCATCTTTTCTGCAACAGTTTCTTCCTTCTGTTGTACAACTTGTTTATGGCAGGAGACCACCAGATTGACTTCCATTTTTTAGAGGACAGCGGCTTGGTTCTATTTGTGATGGCTCTGTCCATGCACGAGTGAATGCGCTCGTACAGCACCTTAGTATAGGATTCAACAATTGAACTTCCAGTTTCCATCTGCATGGGTGTCATGAAATTTGTTACTTCTGACTTGAGAAGCATGAAGTTGGCTTTGGAGAAGTTTTTTATGGAGGTTTCCTTTAAGCAGGGGTGGGGGTGGGATGTGGATGTCAAGGGTGATTAGCTTATGGTCTGATCTGACCAATGAGGGGGTGAACACTGGTGTGGAGCATCGATCTCCCATGTTGGTAATGACCAGGTCTAGAATATTGGTACCCCTGGTGGGACTATGAATTAGTTGCTCTAGGGAGTTAGAGTTTATGAATTCCAAGAACCGTTGAGCAAAGGTGTTGATATAGGAGTAGTTTTCCCAGTTAATGGCAGGGTAGTTGAAATCACCCAGTATTAGGCTGTTTGGTTGTATCTTAATATTTTCCAATTAATTTTCAATTACCAGCCAAAATAACTCACCCCTTGAACTAGTGTCCGAAACTAAGCTACTTGGTGTACAGATTGACAATCGGCTTAGTTACAACTCCCATCTTCAACTAAATATTAAAAAAATCCATCAAAAATTATTATGCTCTACCATCAGAACCAATACCTTACAAGGTCCTCCAAAATCACACTCGCTTCCTCTTTTCTCATCCCCTCCCTTCTCTATGGGGCTCCATTATTGACCAATCTTCAGACTTCTCTAAAAAAATAGCTTTCCTCCTGCTATAACAAAATTGCCAAATTCGCCAACAGCCATAGGTCCGCTACTCACCACTGTTCCTCTCTCCATAAACTAAACTGGCTCGAATTACCTAATCAACTCATATATATATACAGCTGACTTTCGCTCACAAGCTCATCCTTAGCCCCTCTCTCTGTCCCTCCCTGTCTTCCGCCTTCAAAATGCACCTACCTAACAGAGTCTTAAGGTCTAACAATCAAAACCTACTAGAAGTACATAAACCATCTCATCCCCCAGGTAAACACCTATTATCTTTTAATCTTGCTCGTCTCTGGAACTCACTTCCACCATCCATTCGTACCACCACTAACCAGTACATGTTCAAAAAATCTCTTCATACATATCTAAGATCCCAATGGGATTGTTCTTGCTCCCTCCCCTCATAAGTCTATGTTATCCCATTCTCCTTCCCATATATGATACATAACTCTTCCTATCTAAGCTTATGTTCCCTCAGAATACCTACCCTGCAATGCAAGTCTATGTTTTCTTCTGAACAACTTCTTTGAATGCATAAAACATTACTCTTTTAACTTATTCCCCTGACATTTAATCCACATCAGATTATATTGTTTTGAATGCTTCTTGAATTTTTGAGCCTAAAGGTGTTAAATGTTTTATCTTTTACTCTGTATAAGTATTATTGTAATTTTTGTATGTACCTGTTTTTGTCTGTATTGGAGCTTTTCTCCCCAGGACTCCATTGAAAACGGGTTCTTTTGGCCCAGTGGACTATCCTGGTAAACCAACTGCAAATAAATAAATAATAAATAAATTTAGAAAGGTGAAGTGAGAATCTTGGGGCATGGTGGGAGATCTGTAGCAAGCTACAATTTGTATTGCAGTCTTACCTAGTGTTCATTGCACCTGGAGAATTTCAGATGCATTGTGCTGGGCAACCAGCCTGAAGGTGTGAAAATCCTTGGTGAATATGGACACTCCTCTACCTTTAGTGTTTCGGTCCTGGTTTGGTGGCTGAAAAGTGTAGTATGAGTTGTAGCTTGGTATTGCAGGGGTGCTTTCTGGAGCTTTGAACCAGGTCTCAATTACTGCACAGATATCAATGTTCTCCATTTTTAGGAAAGCCTCGAGAGAGTGCATCTTTAGGTTTAGACTTCTAGCACTGAGTAGCATTACCTTCAGATTTTGCTTGTTTGTACCTGTTACGGTGGTTGTTTTGTCCTTTGAACCTTGCCTAAAAAGGCACTATAGGGGTGGCAAGAGCCTTAGCCAGTAACCTGAATCCCAGGGGCGACAGGTGCAAACTGTCTCTTGCCAAGCATTGCGGTTTATTGATCATGTTGTCCCAGGCAGACAGATACTGGATTGCCTTTGAATGACACCAGAAACTTAGCCAATTATTGAAGTCAATCATTTTGTCCTTATACTGTGGTATAATTCTGGGCAATGGCAGGATGCTACTCAGGGCTAGGGTCATACCTGCCTGGGCTAAATGATCTGAGAGCCTTTCCATGTCTCTTTTCATGTAGTCCAGGGAGGTACATCTCAAGTCATTCACTCCAACATGGACAATGACAGAGTCATATTTGTACCTGTTGTGAATTGACTTGAGTGCATACGTTATGTGGAAGATCCTGGCACTCAACAGGTAATTAACTGTAATTTTCTCCTTGTTTAACCTGGTGAGTGGGACTATAGATTCACCTATGACTAAAGGGTTGGGTACATTGTCTTGCCTTAGGGGCTGCTGTTGGGTGGCACACTGTGTTGTGAGCTATGTGATGCTTTGGTTGTGTTTGCGGGTGGTGTTTGTTTGCATTTCAGCTTCAGAGGTCCTTGCTGCTTGGGCAGGTTAATGTTAAGAGCCTCTGCATATGTGGGTTTTGTGTTGCTATGTGTGGGTTTTGGTGGTGTGGGTTTTAAAGGACTATGTGTTGTTTGAGGTGTTTGTGGGTGTTAACCTTCTCCTCTTGACTGTCTAGCACAATCTTGGCTGGAGAGAGCTTTGTTTCCAGTTTGGCTATGAAAGTGCATCTCTCGCAGGTTGTAGTGTTTGGTGGTAGGAGGAGAGGGTTGTCTGTGTACATGAGGCAATTGCTGCATTGCCCCAGTATGCCCAGACTCATCAGGTGGACAGGAGAAATCACTGAAAGCTGACCCTTGGACATGCCTGGTTAGGTGCTTTCTTGGTGTAGTACAAGAGCTGTTTTCCCTTACTTTTTGGCAAGGTACTTGCAATTGTAGGCTGTCTAGTGCCTATGACTATTTTCTCCTTATTTCCAAGGAGAGGTGAGGGCTTGTAAAACATTAAAGCTTCCTAGTGCTTTTTAGCGAGTTTTAGAGCAAGTGCTTGTCACAGGTATACAGATTTTAGTGCTACTGCTGTTAAACTAGGTAGTTCTAAGGGAAAATTCGAAGATCAGACTTTCTGGCACTAGAAATAGTTTAACTTTAGCCCCTGCAAATGTATGTATTTATGCCAGAAAATTGAAAAAGATAGAAATCAGCCCAAAATTGCCAATAAAATTGCAATTTCAGAGATGGAAACCACTCCTCTGGTGTTAGATAAGCAGTACAATACTCCAACTCTCACTGGTAAGCAGTAGGACCTCCCTCTACCAAAGCAAGGTCTGGATAGCTCTGAACACTGAAACTAAAGTCCTGAAACCAGCAAAGCCTGGAAACTGGACTATTCTAGTTAGAAAAGGTGGGAAATTAGCAAACAAGAGATATATATATTTTTTTGGTTAAATCAGGCTAAACATTGCAGTTATACAGTAAATAAGCACAGATAGGCTAATGTACTTGAGTGTATAGCCCAGAACAGTAAACTCAATTAAAACTTTGCAAAATAAGAAATTTGAAAATTTAAACTTTTTAAATAAAGCAAGGCAAAGTGCACAACTGGAAAACGACTTACAGGCAGAAATACAGTGAAATAAGTAGCTAGTCTACTTTTTAAGCTTTCTGAGCAGTGCAGGTAATAAAAACAACCAAAATCAGCAAAACTTAGAAAATTCAGCAAAAAGTACTTGCAGTTAGCACAAAAAGTCTCTCTTTCTAGTTTCTGGTGCTGTAGTAGTCTGCAGGACGCTAGAGTGCTAAATAGCGCTACATTGATATATGCGTTTGAAAAATATTAATCACATTCAAAAAGTACATCTGTGCTCCATTTTGAACCCAGGGCCACACAGCTGCAGGGCAGGGGATCAGCCCACCCAGCCATACAGTTGTTAATTAACACTGGTGTTTTAATCAAAACATAGCAATGCTCAAGTTTTCATCATTAAGCATGTTTAAGTGATGCTGTGCGTCACGCCACACTGCACAAATCAGTTAAAAGATTAAAAGAAAAATAGCACTGTAATTGGGACTGTAGTACAGAAATACATCATTGTAAAGCTATACACATAAGAATAGATGTAAGTGAGGTATCTAATAGCAGGTAAACCTGCAATTATATATACATGTAAAAATACACTTGCTAAAACATTAATGGAAAAATAGGATTTTAACTGGGACTCTGGTAGATAAATACATCACTTTAAAGCCATACACATAATAATAGATGTAAGTGAGGTATGCCACAGCAGATAACTGTGGAATGATATCCACAACATGTAAAAATACACCTGCTGCATCAGTGACTCTGTAGCTCAGTATGGAAAGTGCATTGAGACTGTTAACCTTTGGTACACATGGTCCTGGGTTCAACTACAGGAACATCTAGCATTGAAAATGGATGTATGTTGGCATCAACATTACAAACTGTGATGTGTATCTCTGTCTCATCATCTGGTTATCCACCCAAAGCAGTATTGATGGAATGCCTGCTTCTAAATAATATAAGCAAAAGGCCTGCAGATAGGATCACTTTTAAATACTCATATTACAACTCTAGAAAGTGCAGAGAATGTCAGGTTGTGCATTATCCTGAATTCTCAGAGGATTTTGAAATGTGTACTGAAATTGTGGCCCAGTAATATCAGACTGCAGGCCACAATGATTTGCTAGTGATATGTCAGGCAACCACAGCTGCACAAGTAACATACATACATATATGGAGGTTGTGCTAGATGCAAGGGTTGCTAGCACACACGTAACAGGGGGCTACCATGGCATAATGCATGACTTTAAAGTTGCCCAACTGCATGATATAATGGTTAATGTACCTCCTACCTTTTCCTAGGACACACCAAGCATTTTGCATTTTATTCTGTTAGTGATACCTTTGGCTAACATACATACTTTAAACACATAACCTAATTTCCAGTGGGATGGATTCCTTCAATCTGGCTCTGCGTATACAACAAGGCTGCCACAGGCCCAACACTTAATCTTAACACTTGTCTTGCAAAGTGTTGGCATTCTCTGTCTATGTCTATTGCCTGCAGCATCAGCTTCAGCTTGTAGCACACACATCTGCATATAAAAAGTAGCTGCTACAGACATTCTCTCTGCAATATTGTAGTATCCTTATCCCAATAATTTCCACCCAGGTAAAGGGATTGTAATCTACATTGAGGCCTTATATCTTGTTCAGCGGTTGCATGGGATTGGCTGATTATACTGAAAATCAACTATGTAGGCTGGAATTAGCATTTCAGAAGAACAGATTGGGTCAGAGGCTATAACATGCTAATGAGAAACATGTTAAAAAGTCAGACAGCTAGCTAGGAGAACCATTGTATATGATAGTTACTTCACAGGATGAACTTGCAGGCACAAATTTATATACCTGTAACTTTCAACAGAGTAGTATTGTACTCCATCAGATATGAAACCATTTTGTTTCCAACATGATGCATATGTTTCAATATACTTGGCGGAATGGGGATTACAGTATTAAGCCTTTCTTAGAACTGTACTGATGACATGTCATTGATCTCCACATGTGTTACACCTACAAAGGAACTAGAGTACAGTAAGGTAGAATGCTTTGTGTTAATTAGGTACACCAGTCTCCTGGAAATTTCCCTTGATAGCAGTTGTATTAGTAAACTGCTATTTGTTTGGCACAGTTGATTTTATATGTTATATGGGGGGTTACCCCTAGGAGCCACACTACAATGGACTCCTGTATTGGGTGTGTGATCATACATCAGTATCTGTCATGGCACAAACAGGAATAGCTTACTATTGATACTATCCTACTTGCATCCACGCCCTTTGTGTGTTTGCATAATGTTGAATATAACAAGCAGTGAATACTGATAGCCATCCGTTATTGCTGTATATCTACATACTGTACTCCTATGAATGTGATACTAACATGTGTTCCCATTTTGTTGTCTTTCAGGAAATATGTATCCCCGACACCGGGGCACATTTACAGATGCTAAAAATGATATCATCCTGCAGGCCTTGTGTCAACATCGTCAACTCCTGTTGTTCAGGGGGAGGGCAAACAGGGAAGAGCCGACAGCATTTTAGGCTGACCTAGTCTACGATGTGAATGCTATCAGTCACCAGAGCAGGACATATGAGCAGGACATATGAGCAGGTGTGACTCCGTGCCACCAATATGATCACCACTGCATGCAGAAGAGCAGCTGACATTGCTAGAGATCATGGTGTTGCTGGTGGAGGGCTTGTGGCAGAACAACCACTGTCAGCCACTGAGGAATTTCTGGAGAACCTAGGAACACAGTACAGCTCCCAGGCATCCATCACACAGTATGTCATGGATGTGGGTGCCACCATTTCCACTCAAGGGAAGTGTCCACGTATGCTTTGTTGGATCAGTATTGGAATACTATAGCATTCAGTGTGTCAGGGTGTACATAGTTTTATGTGGGTGTTAGGTGTTTTTTCAGGGGGAGGAGGTTAGCAGTACTTTGATTGTCATGCTCAGATTGTGACCAACATACCAATTAACATAGTAGCTACTGTAAATGTGGTATCTTTGGATGTATTCCCCTGTTATAGTGCAACATGTGGTCCTGTTTACATTACCTATCCCTCATATTTTCACACGATCATCAGAAATTGGGTGAGGCAGTGCTCCTTCTCCTAGTAAGCACAACACTGTATTGTTAGAGATATAGATTTTGTGCAATGTATTTGCAAGAGTGATCCAAGGCCTGCTGGCTGGATTGATGTACTGTCTGCATGATTGCCAACTGCACAGATATTTTCTGACTGTGCACAGTTTAGACTCCATGCCTTTTAGGTGTGAGCACACTGATAGATTTCACAGTATTGTCAGGACATTACAGATTGCCACGTCAGCTTTGCAGAGTTTTGCCAAATGTCAACAGTGTACATCATTGTTGCTCATGACATTCCTGTGTAAAGAACTTTTATTTATAAGTAAGTAAAGATGTTTGTTAGAAAATAATGTTCTGATGTCCTACTATATGAGGTTGGGGGTTAAACAGGTCTGTAATGGTGGCTGCAGTGTATATAGCTTGACATATATTGCAACATACTACTGCAGAGCATAGTAGTGCAGGTATTAATGTACTGCTTTTCCTTTTTTATTACAGGTGACCAGGGGGGTTGGTCTCTGTCCCCTTCACAATCTGATGTCATTGTCTCTTCAGGATCTGATGATGATGGTGGCCAAAGTGAGGCAGAGGTAGGGGTTGCAGGGGCTAAATCTGTCATAGAGGTTTACAACTCTCTTATGCCCTCATTATCACTGTACACAGTCAGTATGTCTACCCATACCCAGCCCCTGAGTCCACAGATATTGGACATTTGGAGGGTGGGGACATTGAACAGGAAAGTGTGGCTATTATGGCTGCAGTAAGTGTTGATACTGGCTATAGCCAAAGAGCTGGTGAGGTTCTACACAGGGGGACTGATAAGGGTGCTTGTAGGAAGCCTGGTGTCCCTCCACCACCTGTTGCAGGTATCTCATCACTTGTCACTCGGCATATGTTTAGGACCATCATGGAGGCACAGGCATGTTCCATAAGGAACTCCAGACAAATGCTCGGGGTTAAGGATGCAGCACAAACTGACATCTGTGACTGCATCCACCATGCTGCTGATACCCTGGATTGGTTGACTGAAGCAGTGGAAAGACAGTGGTCAGAGAGAGATAGCACACTATCTGTCTTGGAATGCACATTGTCTGTAAAGGAACGTCTGGTTGGAGTTCAGTGTCGGACTCATGGACGTATGTCAGCAATTACATCAGCTGAAAGTCCACGTGGCCATGCACAATCACGTTCCCATAGTGGCAGTACATCCAGGGCTCCAGAGAGGAGTGTGTTGTCCACACCAAGATGTGGCAGGCCATGGGCTCATGGTCCTGGGTGTTCCCATGGAGGATGTGGTCCCAGCAGACAGCAGTTACCCTCAGGTAATAGCCCCACGTCTGACTTTGGGCATGGAAGTGGCAGAGATGGTGAACTGTAAGCTCTACTATGCATGGCTTAAAGCTGTTCAACATACAGACACATAGGGCTAGTACATCGCTTGACATTGTTCATGCAGACACTCACACTCCACTGTCACAATCAGGTCACCTACAGACACACAAGTCAAATTTCCATGGTCCATCTTGCCTGCTTTCTTTCCTGACTCACATGCATACTTTCCACCTATTGGGTCAGCCTAAACCTCCTCCACCTCCACACAACACCCTCTGTAAGTGATGATACCTGCGCCACATCCCTGTCTTCCTTGTCATCAATGCAGAGGAATGAAGCTATGTGTCTGATGCATAAGGTGACTATCTAAATTAGTATGTATTTATTTCATCCATTCTTGCCTTTGACACTGACATTTATTGTATGCTGCCATTTGTAAGGAGTAAACCACATTATTTTGTGTACATTACATTGGATGATGTTATAATGGCTGTATACTTACACAATGAGAGGTGTCTCATAGAACTGTTTATGTTTCAATTTCTGGATTGTGTAGGACACATCTATGAGTACATGGGTACAAGAAACCCATAAACATCAGAATACAGGATGGAATGTCAGCACAGAAGAAAAATGTCTTCAGAAAGGTAAAGCAGTATAGGTGCATGGCTCCATAGATTCATATGTGTATAATAGGCTAACAAGAACAATGGCTTCTTTTAGCCTAATCATGCATCCCTAATCTCTGACAGGGTCTGATACCCTTGTTAAGTGTAAGCAGGGTTTTGGGACCTGAGACATCTGCAAGCTGTGAGATGGGAGATGAACCATTTACAATTTCCCTGTGTCGATTAGACACATGCGTCCTTAAACCAGTTATGATTGTCTTGTTCTGCATCCAATTGTGAAACTTTCACATGATGTGCATTGCAGCAGTAGTGTGCTTCACATAGATGGGGAGACTGTTATATATAGGGTCTAGTATCTGGGTTACATACCTGCTCTTCAGCATGTTCGATTTATAACACAGTCAAGGTGTAGGTGTGTAGAACAGATACTTCTCATGCTAGTGCTTTTCTGGATATGCAGGACATATACAGTAGGATCTGACACCTCCCTGTGTGGCAGCCTTACACCTCCCCTCCAAAGCATGTAGGAGGCCGAATACACAGTTATGGCCTTGACACAGTCTGCATAGGACAAGTTATGTACACTATGTATTTGTTTACTGTGGAACCTCTGTGGCTGTTACAATTGTTGGATATGCCTATATAGTTACATACCAAAAGTGGAATTGCACTAGTGGTGGCTTGTGCTATTGGACTGCAGGACTGCAGTTCTCACAGCTGTACAAAAACAGGAAAATCAAAACAAAAAAAATTGATGAGTCCCGGAACTCAAATCCAGACTGCTGTTTAACCAGTCCGGATTAAGAAAGAAGGCATCAGTCTACAGATGCCCCAGAAGTCTATATGGTTACAACTGCATGGTCTGCATGGAACAGAGCACACACTTGTGTACTTTTCCCCAGGAAACAGGAACTGCTTTGAATTGGACTAGGAGCAGTTGCTTTTGTATGGGGAAACAGAACTTCGCTTTGAATGAAAGAACCTATGTGTGTGTGTGTGTGAAATACCCCAGTTAACTATAACTGGTGGCTAGAGACTAACTCAGGCTCAAATCCTGAACCTTAGGTGCAGGTAGCAAGAGCCTGAATTCCCTACCCACCACCACTTGTGAAAACTGTTCAGATTTTTGTCTCAGATTTTTGTTCTGTTTTGTTCCTCATAAAATCTGTGTTTTTTTTGGATTTTGAATTCACTAAATAATGACAGACATTTGAATTTCAGACTTCATATTCTTCAGAAAGTACAGGGTAACACAAAACATTTTATTCTAGCAATTTTCTAAGTTTATAAGATCAATATTTGAAATTTGTCCCTATTTTGGGGGCTGTATTCTGCCATTATTGGCTTTGTCCAGGTATTTTGTGCTAAGAGGTTGAGAGCTATGGTGAGAACTGAATTCACTGAATATGTTTGGGGGCTGTATTCCCCCATTATTGGCTTTGTCCAGGTGTTTTGTGCTGAGAGGTTAAGAACTATGGTGAAAACTGAATTCACTAAATGATAGCCATTTAAGTTTCCGTCTTCCTGTCTTTCAAGAAGAGCTGATTTGGCATAGTGGTATGTTGCTCTGACTGTAATGCAGAGGGCCCTGGGGCCAAGACTTGGCAGTGAAATGCATGGTGGTAGCACAGCATTTTATTCTAGCAAATTTCCAAGATTATACAAGCAATGTTTAAAATGTGTCCCTGGTTTTTGGGCTTTTGTCCCCCCCACCAATACATTTTGGCTTTTTCCAGATTTCTTGTGTTCATGTGCTGCAAAGTTGAGAGATGCAGTTGAGTGTCGAGCGGATGTTACAAGGAGCTAAGAGCTTCAGGAGAAGATAAGTTTAGTGCTGCTTATGCTGAGTCTGTTTGCATTGTTAATAGCACAACAGGTAGTGTGCTTGTTTCAGTGCAGAAGGCTGTGGGTTCTACTCCTACAGTATGTAGATGCATTGCTGATGGTGTACTATGTTGTACTTTTAAATGTCCTCTCTTTGGTGGAGATACCTAGTAACTATGAACCTGTTATCAGTTTGCCATTCATTCCCTATTGCAATATTACTAGCTTATAATTTGTTAATGTAACATGGGCAATTTATTCCTCAAGGGCAACAGACACTTTATTTGTAGATGAAACAATTAAATATAAAGTTGTTTGCTAGCAGCAACCTCTTCATTAGTTACATATCTCTTTATTGTGGAATTATTTAGATGACTTTTACTTCTGCAGAAATTGTGCATATTTACTGATACTGGTGGATTGCCGAAGTTTGAGTAGACTTTTATGATGGAAATGTTCTGAACTGGGCAGTTTTGTCATTACTGATGCATGCATTTTGTTTCATTGTTTACTGGAAAACTTTTCAAAACAAATTTAAAATGCCCTCTAACAACTGTACTGTATTATGCAATGAATATAATTTAATACAATCAGGAAGGTGTATTAAAGAACACATGTATGTTTCATGTGCAAGGGGCCTATGATTTGAAAACAGCCCAAAGTTAATCTTTATCTGCCACTGGCCAGGTGTATTTTCTTTGAATGTGGGTTTCAATGCTGTTTCAATGAATGTGAGTTTCAAGGGCAGAGAAGTTTTAATGCTAAGTTTATTTTCATTGTGAGATGGTATTGCTTTGTTTAGCAGATGTCTATTAGTGTTTGTGTTATAAAATGCAAAATAAAACTTTTAAATGAAATCCAAATCATAGTAGAAGTAAAGCAGAATGCACATTACAGTGTTTATGGTATATGGGGTGAAATAGCCAAGTAATGGGACATTGGAATGGCTGCAGGGGGAGGCCCTTTTTGGCCATGATTTTGTGAAGGGGGAAGGGTGGCAAACTCAAAGACAGCCCCGGTTGAGCTATACCTCCCAACTGTCCAGATTTTCACAGAATGAATAGATTTTTGCTTCTTATTTTTGGTTTGTTCCTCATAAAATTTGTTGTTTTCTGGCAAATCATTTAGGAATGAAGTCACTAAATAATGACAGGGATTGAGTTTCAGACTTCATACCCTTCAGAAAAATGCATGCTAAAGCAAGACCTGTTATTCTATCAATTGTCTAAGTTTATACAAGAGCAATTTTTAGTACTGTCTGTATGTTCCCCCAATATATTTGACCTTGTCCAAATTTCCTGCATTAAGAGGTTGAGAGCTACACACAAATAAATCACTTTATAGAATTAGGTATATCCAAACCTCTCAACTTTCCCCAATTTTGGCTCAAAATGTTGCTGTCTCCCTAATAATCTCTCCGCAAAATGGCAATTTTGGAAGCAAACGTGGAGGGTTTACAATTAAATAATTGTAATGATCAGAGTTATAAATTACTTTTATTTCAGAAATGCATGTAGAGTCTCTTATTTTGTCAGCTGCTCAACTTAACAGTACTAATATTAAAAAAGTCTCCCTTCTTTGACAGGTTCCCAGCTATATTGTGTGGCTATTTTATATTTTTGCGTCACATGTTTGGTCTGTTTTTCATAAAATTCTGTTTTTCTGGCAAATTAGTGGCAAATCATTAAAGACTGAAGTTAGAAAATAATGACAGACATTTGAGTTTCAGATTTCATACCCTTCAAAAAAGTCATACTAATGCAATACCTACTATTCTATTATCTTTCTAAGTTTAAAAGAGCAATATGTAAAAATTGTCCTTATTTTTGGGCCTTTGTCCCACTTCTATTTATGACTTTGTCCAGATTACTTGCGTTGAGGTTAAGAGGTATGACAAATGTGTCAGGGCTATCACTGTCAGCCAGAGACATTTCAAATTGTGACATACTTGTTGCACCCCACTTCCCCATGTTGTGACTCTGGATGTGTCCAAGCAAGGCAAGGAGCAGTAATGCAGTGTAAGTGTGCAGGGTATCCCCCCATCTAAGGTAGACACAAGTACTACAGTGGCTTTTCATCTGTCCTTGATGTTGCAGAATGTTCTGGTTTTCTGTCTTATTTTTATACTGTTGATTCATGCTTCTTATTATTCAGAAAATGGATGTTGTTGTAGTGCCTGTTGCTCTGTGTTTAAGTAGCAATTCTTTAATGACCATCAGGTACACTTGTCTGAGATTGTAAGATGCAAGTAAGCTTTAATAAGCATACTGTTAAAGAATTATAAACTTTGAAAACCTTTTTGTTGTTGCCATGAAGAGAATATATACATAACTAGATAATGTATAAGCCTTAGGTAATGAAATGCACATGACAGTATTTGTAACAAAGGACAGGATTACAGTATTTTTAGAAGCTCACTGTATTTGATGGAGACTTGCAGTTCATCTTTGCAAGCTTTACCAGTAAACTAAACAGAATGCCAATCTATTATGTGTGGTCCTTAACCTGTGCAGTAATCCTTTAAGCAATTTATCTTGAACTTGTTTCTTGTGCGCTGTTCATTTTTTACTTTGATCATGTTTTCCCCATGAAACAAGTTGATAGTTGTTGTCAGGCAGCAGGTCTTTTTTGGATAAGGAACATGTTTAGACGTGGGGATATCACAGAAATTGCTACCTTCAGCATGTTACTTTGTACTTTTATAAAGCTGAATATAAATTATAATTAGAACTGCAGTCTTAGGAAAAGTGGTTTGAGTTGAGTGCTGCTTGTTTTTTTATACTTTTTTTGACTGGCATTCCAGTAATGTATTTAAAAAATAATTTATTTTTTCATGCCTCACAATGTTTTTGTTTCCATCTAGATATTAAGTAAGCTGTCATTTAGCCAATGCATTGAAATAGTTTTTTTCTTCTGCACTTTATTTTGTCTTGATTGGACTCTCATAATGATGGTTTGGCACCCAGGGCAGCATATTTAATTACCATCCCAGTTTTTGTAGATTTGAGCATACCTCCGCCCCTTACTAGTTGGTCACAATCCTTCCCATTGGCCCCACCCATTCATTTGTCTCCTGCAGCCCCCATTTGATTTGAAGTCACCAGCCGCCACTACATTGCGCTAAACAATAGGTGTGAAGAGTGCCAAATATAGTGTAACAATGACATTCTGGGATTTGCATGTCATACCTTTCTCTATAGGTTGTGCAACATTGAATGAATCCTCACATCTTACCAACCCATGAAAGTCAAAGGAAGATCACTCTCAGTGTCCATATGTCCATGACTACTGGGTCAAATGTTTTAGGTGTACAGACACTATGATATTTACCAGGGGTGGATGACTTCCCAAAGGATAGTATTGTGCATTCCTTGGAATTTAGTAATTATCAATGGCAATGACTGAATGTGTTCATCAGCCCATCCTGGATAACTGTTGGTTCTGTGTGGGATTCAATGACAGCTCCTAATTTGCAATCATCAGCAAATGTAATCAGTCTGAGGTCACTAACATTGGCTGTGACTGCAGAGAAGTGAATGTCTAGAGGTGTAGTCCCAGGAATGATTTGTGAGGGAAGTCCACTGGTGACTGACCTCATTGTAGCAGTGGACTATCCAATGCTATCATCCCGGATAATGACTGTCAGACACAGACATGTGGCTATCCACAGGCTGACATGCTAGTTTTTATATAACCTCTACAGTTTTTCAACAATGCTTGATGGCCTGATAGTGTCAAATGCCTTGGCATGCCATGGTGGGTGGAGTGAGTCATTTTCTACTCATCCATTGCATAGTTTAACAGTCAATGAAGTCCACTGGTTAGGGTAGGTATGATCTGCCCTTGATCAAAACAAACTGGGTTTGATCTAGTGCCTATAGGTGTGCTATGTTATTACTAATCATTTCCATGATAATTCTTTTCATGGCTTTAAATATCAGACTACTAGGATATCTGGGGACAGTGCTTGTCACTGCATGCTAGTTGTCCTGTGTGCAGCTCAGTATTGCAGTTAATTCCATCATGGATTCCAAGAAAATAGTCATCCAAGGTGTCTGTGTCTGTACACAGCACAGGTGAACAATAGAGGGGAAAGTAATATGTAGACCCTGTGAAGATAAGGAGGGATTTTTACACAGTTATTCTGCAGTCAGACATTACTCAAGCAGTGTGTATTAAAATGACACAATTACCTTGTGAAGGATGCTGAAAAGAGGGGAGTCCCCTGAATTGCTGGTGCTTGGAAACTACTACTGCTGATCTCACCACGACCACTCTCTCCTGGGATACTATGTGTTGCTCATCTTGTGTACATTAAGAAGATGTTGAAACTTGGGTGTTTGTTTAAGTAGTGTATTGCATACAAGCACATCAGGATAGATGGCAGGAACATTGAACTTAAACTGACTAATTAACTGACTGACTGTATCCATGCATGCTCTCACTCTGGCTGCTCACTCAAAATGGCACTCTTGCTTGCACGTGCTCAGTACTTATATGCATATGCCCACTGACTGGAATGCTTCTTAAAGATATATCATACATTCTGATCTACATCATCCCTCTTGACTGAACTGTCTCATATAACCAATGACATTTCAGTTGGCATGCAAATATACAGACACTAATAAAGAAAGCAACAGTCATGTCCAGGCTGTCGTCTATCTGGAACTAGGTTTTGAGATGCGACCTGATCTCATAACATAATGCTTAGGACTACGTTTAACAACAGGAGTAGTCATTATGAAATGTTCTGCTTGTGGACTTGGGATTTTCTCAGGAACAAGGATTGCTGACATAATGTTCTCTGGAACAGGAACATTGGACAAGTCACTCTGAGAACTAGAGTCTTTGTCATAGGCAAGATGCTGTAACACTTGTTCAGACACTGGTAACAAATGCTTCTGATTTTGTCTGAATTCCATTCCTTGTGATTCCACAATGTATGATTTTGGTTCTTGACACAAACTTTTCACAAATCTGATGCAATCAGAACCATTTGACATCTGCATCTTCATTATCTCCCCTTTTTGTAAAGAATGGAGCAGTTTGCTGGTTTTAGCATAGTAAGACTTCTGAGACAAATACTTTTTCAAGAGTTGGGATTTTAATGGTCTGTTTTTTTTAGCACATCAAACCAATAAATTACTGCTGATTGGTAGTGTGGTTCTGGTTTGTCTTGACATATGTCTCTGGGCAGGTGAACCAAGATGATTATCACCAGGAATGTTTCTGAGATTTAACAAGTTTAGAAAAGCATTGGTATTGACAAGTCTGGATTTCTCTAACAGTTGTTTTGCATTTTGAACTGCACGTTTAACCAAGCTGTTTGACTGAGGGTATTCAGGACTACTTGTAATATGAACAAAGTCCCACGCTTCTGCAAATTTCTTGAACTGCTGACTTGTAAACTGTGTACCATTGTCAGAAATGACTTTGTGTGGACTACCATAGACAGAAAAATGTCTCTTCAACTTAATAATGGCAGTAATGCAAGTTAGATTGGGAAGTAGGTCAATCTCAAACCAATATGAATAAGTCTACTAACACCAAGTACTGCTGATTATTCCACTCAAAGATATCTGTGCCCATTTTCAACCAAAGTAGTTAAGGAATCTGGCTTAACAGAAGTGGTTCTTTTTTATATGGCTTTGTACTATTACATACTGAACAAGATGAAAGTACTTTCTCAATATCTCTTGACATAGAAGGCCAAAATACTAGTCCTCTCATCCTTCTTTTGGTAGAATCAGTTCTTGGGTGGCTACGATGCAAAATCTTAATGTACTTTGTTGCAAGGATTTTGGAACAAACATTTTAGGACCTTTCATGATGATGCCATTGTCTGACAAAATCTCATCTCAGTATGGAAAATATGGTTGCACTTCTACTGGTAAACAAGGTTGTTTTGAAGGCCATCCTCAACTGATAAAGAGTTTAGCTTCTGGAGAATTGGATCTGAAGCTGTGTGAGTTCTGGCTCATTAAGACGTGTGGAAGAAAAATTTCTCACTTCCATGACGTTAAAATCAAGTTTCTCATTGTTATGCTGTTCTGTGCTTTTTTCTGAGTAATCTTGATAAGGTATCAAAAAGACAAAGAAGTTTGCCTTTCATGTAAACAAGATTGAAATTGTTCTTCTATAATTTGGGCATCATGCATTGCAATCACGCAGGAGCTGTATGCATAGGCTTTCTCAAAATAGCAACTAAAGGTCTGTGATCAGTTTCGATCTAGATAGGTTGACCATAAATATAATCATGAAACTTCGAACCTGCAAACACAATCGCCAAAAGCTCTTTCTCAATCTAGGCATATTGCATCTCAGTTTGGGTAAGAGTTTTCAATGCATAGGCTACTGGTCAACCCTTGAATAATGACTGCACCTAGCCCAATCTTAGAAGCATCACAAGAAAGAGTAACTGGTTTGTGAACATCATAGTAGCTGAGAGTTGGTAGACTAGCAATTTTCTTTTTAGAACATCAAATACTGTTTGGTACTGTTCTGACCATGACCAAATTACATCTTTGTGTGTCAACTCTCTTAGTGGTGCTGAAAGATGGCTTAAATTGGGAATGAACTTTCCTTGATAGTTGACCAAGCCAAGAAAACATTGGAGGGGTTGAACATTGTCTGGAGCTGGCATCTCTAGAATTGCTGTTTGCTTGGAAGGATCTTGTCATATGCCTGAATTGGTAAAAAGTGACCAACATAAGTAACTTCTCGTAGCCTGAATTTGCAGTTCAGAGGATTCGGCTTAAGATTCACTTCAAGTGCTCTTTCCAGAACTTTCTTGAAGTTTCTGTCATGTTCAGCTTCACCATTGCCTCCTACTAGAATATCATCTAGTGTAATAGCACATGGATAGCCCACAAAATTTTGCTGCATCACACGCTGAAAGACTTCACTGGCAGAATTAATTCCAAATGGCATTCTCAGAAATCTGTATCTTCCAAATGGCATACCTAGTGTGGTTAACAATGAAGATTTTCGGTAAAGCAAAATTTTCCAAAATGAACTCTTTGCATCTAAGACAGAAAAAAACAGTGGCATTTGGCATGAGGCAGCAGCCTCTTCAACTGTACACATTGGACGATGAGGTCTTTTTAATGCTTTGTTCAAATCTCTTGGATCAATATATATTCTGATATCATCTGAGCTTTTCTTATGAGCTACTGCCATGGAAGATACCTATTCCTTAGGTTTTTTTACTCGATAAATCACTCCTAGCTGCACCATTTTGTCTGACTTGTCTTTGACTCTGTTCTGCATAGCTACTGGAACTTTCCATGGTGGTCTAATAACTGGGCTGACCACTGGGTCTAACTTCATAGAGAATATAACTGGTAGTTTGTCTAGTTTGTCTGCAAAATTATCAACATACTCAGAAAAAGGTAGTTTGAGCAAAATTTGAGCTGTTTTCATTCAGGTTTATGTGGTGGACTTCTTTATTAAATGAAAGCAGTCCCATTTTCAAGCTGTCTCTGAGGCATAATAATGACTGCACGTCTCTTGACTACGTAAAACTGCAAGTCGTAGCTGTTCCCAGCAGAGTAACATGAAAGCACTACTGAGCCTTCAGTTTGAATCTCTTCACCACCATAAGCAACAAGCTTTGCACACTTTGTCAACTCAAGATGTTCTGTAGCTTATACTCTAATAAATGTTTCTGCTGACATAACATTGCACTTTGAGTCAGTATCTACCTTGAGCTCTATAGGACTCCCATTAATCCAAACAGTAAAAAAGATTTTGTTCTTTGCCCACACATCTACTGCATTGACTCACCAAGCACAGACACACCATCAACATAAAAACTAGGGTCATAGCTTTCTAATTGATCAACTTGCCTCTTGGATTGCCCTCTTTTAATAAAAGAATGTGCCTTATTTGATTTACAAAACATTTTGAAATTATTCCACTTATTGCAAGAATGACACTGCTGACCAAAAGTTAAGTAGTTTTCTCATTTCAGTTTATGATTACCACCCCAATTACGACAGTTGACTATAAGGTTTGCTATGTGTTTTGCTGAGTCACCCCTGTGCTTTGCTGTGTGCACCTTAGGCCTTACTGAAGTAGCTCTAGGTTTTACTGAAGTTGTCACCCTTAGACGTGTATATTTTAAACTCATGCTGCATACTATCTACATGAGCTGAAGAAGGTACTGGAAGGCTTGCTTTCTCATTTGTAAGCATGCTTGTGTGCCTTTCTGTAAGCTTGTATATCTGACAAATCTCAGTGGCCTTATTTAACATCAAATCACTGTCTTGAAGCATAATCTTTCTCATTATGTCATTATTAATACCACACACAAACATATCTTTTATCAACTCATCTCTCAAATCACCAAATCTGCATGTTTTAGCCTTATTTCTTAAGCCAGTTATATATGCTGCAAAAGTTTTGCCAGGCTTTTTATCTCTTGTGTAAAATAAGTGCCTTTCCATTGTAATATTCATTTGGGGATTACACATTTCTCTAAATTTATGTTTTAAGCACTCAGGATCTTCCTGCGTTTCAGCCAGTACCATAATAAAGTGGTTTTCCCCCTTGCCTGCAAACACAGCAGATGCATACACAAATGAACACTCTTTTTCAATGGCCTCTGAACCAGCTAAATTAAGCAGAATAAATGCTTTTGTATGTGTGTCTGTCAGAAAAAGCAGCCTGTATGAAAATATTGTATTCCTGCTCAAACACTGTCCAGTTTTCTGCAATATTGTTATCAAACACAAGCAGTGTGGGTCGGAGAAATCCTCTTGCCATGCCCACAGATTGCAGAAAAACACATGCAATCTTGGCCCTTGTAATTATGTACGAACATGCGCACACAACATGTACTTGTAATAATATTCAAATGCACAATGAACTCTTTGAAAGACTTTACTCTGTGAAATATTCTTTAAAATAACTGTACTTTGTGACATAACAGCACTGTAATACTGCACACACTTGCAATCACTTTGCATACTTCGGATACTTCAAATAGCTTAAGTTAATGTGAAAAGTAGTACATAGCAAAAACATATGGTTACTTTCCCTTTTTAGTGCATTTTTTGGAATTCAGATATTGTTTTAAACATTTTCATAATTATTTTGAATATTTTTATCATTATCATAGGATCATAGGAAGTTACTAGGCTATTGGCCCTGAGGCCCTTATAAGCCTAGCCAAGAGTTTAGTCCATGTATAGACAAATTTTACAGTTTCATACATTTCATTTAATAAGAAATTCATTTTGAGAATTCTGAGTGCTTTGTTTTATATTTGCAGTGAAAGAAATCATTTAAGCGAGTTTTAGTACCTGGAATTTATTTCTGACCTATTTGTGAGTCATTTGAGCAGCTGGGATGATCTATTTGTATATATTCCTCCACTTCTAACCAGTTGCCTCATGGCTATAACTCTGGATTCCATTCCAACACCATGTCACTCATCTTGCGTACATTAAGAAGAAGTCGATGCTTGGGGGTTCATTTAAGTAGTTTATTGCATACAAACACATCTGGATGGATGGCAGGAACATTGAACATAAACAAACTATGTAACTAACTGACTGACTACACACATGCATGCTCTCACTCTGGCTGCTCACTCAAATGGCACTCTTGCTTGCATGTGCTCACTACTTATATGCTCATGCCCACTGGCTGGAATGCTTCTTAAAGATATATCACACACTCTGATCTACACTATGCTCCTATACTTTTTCTCTCACCAGAAGCAAAGCATTGGTACCAAGCTCAAGATGATAAGCAGACCACAGCCTGTTTGTTCATCCACATAATTGTCCCATGTCATGCAAGGCTCTGTAAGCTTGAAATAACCTTTTCCAGACAGATGCCTTGATTAGCAACCAGAGCAATCATTTGACTTTGCATGTATTATGCCTTGTGTTCCCAGGTTGTTAGGATTTCACTAGGATACTGACCAGATGATGTATAGGAACACAGCTGCAGTGTCACAATATAATGCTCAATAACGCTCTTTATCAATAACGCTCAATGTCAGGTGACATATATGTCCAAGGTTGCTCGAACAAGCACCACAGCAGCAGTGATCCATGTTAGGTGAGAATTTCACAGCAATTCATGCAGCCTGACCTTAAACAGCTTAATGGTGGACATCTATGTGACATGGATCTGAGGCCTATTGCAGAGGAGCGGCCACCTTTGGCCAAAGTGTGTTTACCTCCAGCATGTCTTAGGTACGTCATATTGTAGATTTATGTTACCAGAACACATGTCTGTGCCTACAGACAGTGTGCTTGATGCTGTCAACCCCAAGGGTGTAGCAACATGAGCCTAACTTTGCTGGAGTTGTACATTGTCACATTTGTATGTATCCTATTGCAACCATGCCTAATAACAGGATTATGGTTAATCCAAGGGCCACATGCCTAGCAAAGCACTGTACTCACTCAACCATGTTACGGTACACTGTCAGGTGCTGTTTTACCTTTGGAGAGCTACATATAGGTGATAACATGTTACATTTCAGCATCTTCAGGCCACTGCCTAATGATGGCCTGCCGTGATGTCTACACAAGCAAGACTCTATTGCTAATGGCATTATCAATGACTGCTGATGAGATGTGGAAAGCAGTCCTATAACACACAAACACAACATGTGAGAGATGTGACTATATTATAAACCTTGATTCCATGGTGTCTCACACACTGGTCACTACATATGACAGCGAGCAGTTTGCCAACATGCACACCTCACCTTCTATTCCTCACACACCCACATCAAATACAGCTGCATGTGAGGAGCTCCTTACCAGACACATATGCAAACAACAGACACCTCAGAAACCCAAATGCAAGCTCACTACACATAATCATACCTCTGCAGAACACAGTGCATATAATAGCTCATGCACCACTGTTTCACCAGTGAAAGACCTGAGGCAAAACACAAAATCAAACCTATTATTCAGAAATGAGTACATCATGAGACACACTGATATCCCTCTCACCAGGCTAGGGGAAGGTCACAGTTAGCTGTCTGTGAGGTGTCAGGATACACCATACCACACATGCACACAAGTCTGTCAACAACAGGTAAAGTTATGACAGTGTCATAGTTCCTGTTGGTGTGTACAACTTGAGATATACCTCACTGACTATATGCAGAAACATAACTGAGTTTATGGACTCTGTGTCTCTGTCAGGTATGCTTATAGCCTTCAGCTGCATTTGAGCTTCAGCTAGGATGATGGCTTAATACACATGGAAAATGACTGAAGTCAATAACTGGCTTAGGATGTGGTATCATTGTAAGGGGATACACTATATGTCAGCCTGGGATGACTTGCTTACCAGACCTCAATGCTTTGCCAGAGATGGTCTTCAGTTGTCACCCCTGGGATTTTCTGTACTGGCCAAGGCTAATGACATCCCCATAGTGCATCTTATAGGCAGTGTCTGAAGGGAAAACTTTCCAATGAGAAAATGCCATCTTCAAACAACATCACGGTTATGCTTCTACATGCTAGGAATGCCAACACTAAACTCCACTCACTGGAAGGTGTCTCCACCTTGGAATATGCAAACATTTGTGCAGTCACAGACACCTGGTTCAATGCTGTGGACAACATCATAGCCATACCAGGCTACACTTCCTTCCACATCTTCAGGCCTTAAACTGACAGTGTGCAAGATAATGCAGGTGGTGTATACCTATGCATTAAAGATAGATACACATCCAGATTGGTTAAACAGTGTGATTCCCTGGAGACACTGCTGGAAGGGCATCTAATCAAGCCATTGCCAGCTAAAGGAGCAACTCCATGAATCAGGACACCCACTGTGCTTATTTGAATCTACTCGTGTTTATCAAGATACATCACAACACCATGGCTTGGGGTGACTTTAACTACCCATCAACTGTGTTGGTTACTCATGCTCAAACTCACTTGCCCAAAGGTTAGTCCATGTCCTTAATTACAATGCCCTGAACCAGTATCATGATATCCCCACAATGAGACAATGGACTGCATCAGATGTTTACCAATATGGGTGACCAGTGTAGCACCTCTACTGTGAGGTCTCCTCTGGTGAGATCTGACCACAAATCAGTCTCATTAAAAGTAAATATCATACCTGAACCTCCCTTGCAGAAATTACAGTAATAAACTTCAACAAAGTAAATTTTAATCTGCTATGGGATGGTAAAAATAACTTGACTGCATCTCTCCCCACAGATGGAACAGGCAACTATACCGAGCTCTACATCAATGATTTATGCAAGCACCTGTGCAATTACATAGACTTGGCCATACCTGACAGAAGGAAAACAAGCTCCTCATGGCACATCAAACCTGTGTGGTGGACAAGTGCCATTAGCAGGCTGGACAATAAGAGGTGGACACAGCTGTGTGACAGTTGGAGTGAGGGAGCTACCCTAAAATGGAAGCATACCCTCCTCAGCTAAAACAAGCAAATAGTGTTGTTGTGACATCCTACAAAAGAAAGTATGTGACAAAATTAGCCTCCTCCAGAAAGGACAACCACAAGGCATAGTGTAGTTACTTGTGTAACTTAAGAGGAAAGGACCAGATTGTTAGTGAAGTTGCACTTAATGATACCACATATAATGAGCCTGTAAACATAGCTAACCTGTTGTTTGACAGGCTCTGTGGTGACTTCACTCCCCTGTCCCCACTACATGTACCACTTGACATCCCTACAACCTGTCCTATACCTGCTATATCTACAGAGAGTGGTAATCAGACTTATTTTTTTATGGAGAAACACACACACTGAGTGGGCTAGAGTGAGATTAGAACCCCTACCTCTCTAGTCTTACACACTACAAATCACAGTACTTACTGCACACACCACAACTGATGTCTGACAGCTGAATGGCAGTCGGTAGTCTTAAGGTACATGACTTCAGCAGACCTTGTGGAAGAGAGTATTTTGGAGTCTGGCATCAACTGCAAGGACCATAAAGTGCAAAACTATTGTAGTTTGGAAATCAATGAGAGATTCTTATTTGCTTTGCAGCAAGATGTGCACAAACACACACACACACACACACACACACACACACACACACACACACACACACACACACACACACACACACACACACACACACAATGGTTTGGAGTGAGATTAGAACCTTAGCTAAAGTAGTTTTATACACTACAAATCACAGTACTTATAGCACGTGCCATGGCTGAAATGCGGTGTTGTAATGGTTGTTGGTAGTCTTAAGGTACAAGATATAACAGGCCTTGTGGCAGACAGGAGTTTGAAGGCTGGCATCAACTGCAAGGGCCAAAAATGTACTACAGGCTGGTAACCAATAAGGGATTCTCAATTGTTTTGCAGGGAGATACATATATGCAAACAAGCATGGGGTGGGATTAGAAACTCTACATTTCTAGTCTTACACACTACAGATCAGAGCACTTTGTGCATGGACCACGGCTGAAGGTCAGTATTGAAATGGCAGTTGGTACCCATAAGGTACATGACATCAGCAGGCCTTGTGGGAGACAGGAGTTTGGAGGCCAGCATCAACTGCAAGGACCAAAAAAGTGCAGAACCATTACACTTTGGTAGTCAATGAGGGATTCTGATTTGTTTTGTAGGGAGATACATACACACACCTCAAGTGGCCTGGAGGGAGATGAGAACCCCTCCTTCTCTAGTTTCACACACTACAGACCACAATATTTATCACACGTGCCACAGCTGAAGTCAGCTTGCTACATGACTGCAGGTGAACTACTTGTGGAGTATATAAACTAGGCTTATGTTTAACAGTGTGTGTGGCCTGCAGAGTGATATTGCTTCTTAATGTTATCTACATCTAGTAGCCTAGCAGTCAGATAACTGTCTGTTATCCTAGCTGCTTGGCTAAAGTAACCATTTTGGCCATATGTGTCTGTTTGCATTTGGATGTGCAAGCCTGTCAGCAAAACCAATGTGCCCTGTCAATGCATGCATAGACAGCATTATACATTACACCATCTGTTCACCTGTTGGTGTATGTGTGGTGACATCCAGCAGGCACAGGGTGCTGTAAGTAAGTGCATTATCATGTGTTGACCCCTTAATTTTGGTCCTTTGAGCAACATTATATATGTGTCATAGTGCAGCTTTACTTACCATCGTCAGGGTATGTAGGACAATACAGACATACACACACATATAAATGTATATATTTTTGTATATGACAGGGATTTTTATATATATATATATATATATATATATATATATATAAGCGGAGGTGTGTGTGTGTTTGTGTGTGTGTGTGTGTGTGTGTGTGTGTGTGTGTGTGTGTGTGTGTGTGTGTGTGTGTATAATTTACAAATGTGTTATGTAGATATATATATATATATATATATATATATATATATATACATATATATATATATGTATTTATATATACATACACAGATAGATATATGTCTATAGGGAGAGACAGATAGTGACAGACAGATATGTATAAATATATGTATGTATCTATAGACTTATCTATATTTAAAAAGTCATATTGAGGGAGGAGCAACAGAATTGCACTCTGCTTAACTAAGTGCATGAGCATGCCCAGTGGGATTTTCAGTAGTTATAAACTAACTCCAGCTCATACCTACCTGTACTCCAGTCCAGGATTTTGTGTGTTACACAAAATCAGATCTGTCCCTGTTTCTTCACTGCTGCACTACACTCAAATTGGCCCGACTTTCTGAAGTTGTCTGATGTAATTAACATGTGACAAAAGTTAATATTATTATACCACACACAGATTGACAGTCTGTAAAATGCAACATAATAATACCTCACATCAAAAAGGAGTGGATACTTTTAGATTAGAACCATGAATACCATTACACAAGCTAATTGCCCTAGTCCTCTAAGCCACACAAGCTGCTTGACAGGTATGGGTCATTCATCACACAATCACCTGCATAAATATGTACATTTTTATTCCTGCATTAAGTTAATGTATGATCAATTTCTATGTTACTATCCTGAGACTGCCTGGAATACTGATATACTGTTGATGAGTTACTGTCACAGCAGTTACAAGGGAACACTGCTGCACTGGGGGTGGGGGAACAATACCACATGTTCTGCTGGGATGCACAATAGTCTGACTATCATGTAACCCCACTGTCTAACATTTCCCTTGACTGATGTACCAGTAATCTATTGCAGTAGGACTGCATGAATATTCCATGCATGAGGCATACTGAATAGTATTGGAAACATGATAGTGGAATGGGATTGTGTAGTCCAATGTGGATGTTATTTCTGTCCAAGTAGCCCACTAGGCACAGGATGTATGGGTTGCCTGGCATTAATTTTAATTGCTGTATGTGAGTAAGAGTGTCAGTCCCTAGGTCCCTAGGATGTCAGTGAATGTGTTATGTGTTGTCTGTTATCCAAAGCCAAGGCATACTGAGCATGCCTATGTCTGCCTACAGGGATATCAGCATGGGGTTCCTCCACTGAGTCCTATTGCGACTGTGGGTGTGGCGACCTAGACACTGGTGGGGGGCTGTGTATCCCTTCCCTTTGCTGATCCTGTGCAACTGTTTCCACAGGATCAGACTGTGTAGCATAGCACATACTGTGAATATATGTGCACATGTGGCTAGAGAATACTACAGGGATCCAACAGCTGTATCTAGACACTGGAACCATGACTTAGAAACCCAAACACATGCTCTATGAAGTCCCTAGTTTGTGTGTGTGCCTCATTATGGCATTCTTCTGTGGGTGTGTGTGTGCATTTCTGATGGGTGTCATCATCCATGGTTCCAGGGCATAGCCAGCATCCCCCAGTAAATGGCCATGTGGGATGTACCCCTAGCAAACATCTGATACAGCTGTGATATGCGCCAGATATGGGAGTTGTGATAACAGCCAGGGCTGCCAGCACACACCTACAGAATAATACCCTGGACATTGCACACAACCTGGCAGTTGATGGAGTGGTATCCCTTGCAGTCGACGTAGATTCTATCCTGCTCACCAGGTGGTACCTTGATGTGTACATGAGTGCAATCTATGGCACCAAGTACTTCAGATAATGTGCTACATGGTAGAACTGTTGCATATTGCTGGTCCTTGCCTCAGGGGAGAGGGAAAGAGATATGTGCTGACTGGCATGTGGTAGCATATCATCCAGGAACTGGTGGAGTATTCTGGATCCAGATGCCTGTGACACCTCCCATCATGTCCCCAGTTGGTGTTTGAAAAGTACCTGTAGCTAGTATCTTAAAGGCTAGACATACCTTTGTTTCCACTGCTATGGGTTCCCTTCTGTTGTTCTGGCTCTGAGCTGAGGATGGCAGAGCTCAGTGAGTTCTTGTAATATGTCCCTGTCCACACTGTAGCATTCTACAATCTCCAGCTCATGTAGCTCCTGGAAGGTTACCCTTGGCCTGAACGCTCTTCTCCTTCTCAGCCTAGGACTACTGTCAGCAGCACCAGCACCATTGACTTCAGCATCTAGCACATATAGATGCAGCAGACCTGCAGCAGCCCCTAATATTATTACAGTTAAAATTCCCAAGTCTGTATTTCAATGGTCCAGAGTATTGGGGGGAAAATCAGAATGTAGGGTGTATGTATACTTTATACAGGTCTGCTGTAGGTCCACTATGTGTAGTTGACTAATTATTATACATTTTACCTGCCTAGAATGTAAGTAATATCATTTAATGGCCCTACTTTAGTGTGTGACACGGTGGTATGCACCACACCACATTTAACATAGCTTATACACTAGTAAATATTCATTGAATATATCTGTTTTCCATTCATTGCTGCCTACGTCATCACTGTCACACCGGTAGTGTGCGGCACGAACACATTAAGCTATGCGCAGTACCGTGCAGCATAGCTTATACAAAAGTCAATATCAATAATTAAATATATCTGGTTTTAATTGTTTGCTGCTTACATCATCACTGTGACCTGGGTGGTCTTTCCACACAAACACGCTCTGCTATGTTGTGCGCAGTGCAAACACGTGCACAGGAATTACAAATTCCTAAAAATAATGGGACAGACCTCCCCCCGTTGGCATACATATCCAGTGGAAATATCAACATGGTGTGGGAACCTACACAAAATGGTTATTATGGACACGCTTACTTCTTTTTGTTATTCAAGACATCTACCTCATTTGCATACATATCCGTGCTGACAGCCTGGGAACTAGACTGTTCATAGCCATATGACCTAGGCACCAACACCAATGCACCATTGTATGGACCTGACGCAACATCCTATAATACATTTCTGACAACTATTATAAAATGTTTTTTTTTTTTTTATTTTCAATTAAGCATATTTGTGCACTTTGGTGCATATCACGAAATTGCCGACATTATTAAAAAAATGTTTATTTTTACATATTCTTTTCCTTTTTCAGACATCCACAATGTACCTCTTGTACATACATGTATGTGTTTTAACATTTTCTAGGGAGTTATGTCCATATTTCTGATGTTTTACATCCCCTTCTGTCCGTGTAGACTCCTGTATGTGGAAAAATACTGTGTACACTATGGACACAGACACTGGGTCTAGACAGATGCCTTTCTGCTTGTTGAATTGCTCCACCTGGGTCATTTGCATAAGATTCACCTGCTTATTAGGTAATTTGCATTACACAGAACTTTTCTTGTTTGCACATGCATGCGCACCGCTAAGCAACGCTTACTAAATCTAAAAATGTTTGCACTCGTGTAGGCACTGCACCGCAATGCATACACACACACACACACACACACACACACACACACACACACACACACACACACACACACACAAAAAAAAAAATTGGAGGCTTTACTAAATTTCTCCCAATATTTTCAGCATTCCAAAATTGATCCTCTACATTAAAACACTGACAACAGTTTCATTCTTCTCACGGTGATGAATTTTGTCCCACAGATCCTATAATAGCCCATATGTTAATTTCAGGTCTATGTTATAAAAATGAAGTTTTAAATATTCGAACACCATATGGGCGACACCAAATGGTCGAATATTTAAAACCTTGCAAGTGTGAATGGAGATCACTGTAGGGAATTCTTACCTTTACTTTAACGTAGTGTGATCTGTGAGTTGGTATATTTAAGTATCGGGGGGTGGGGGGTGCAGGGGGGCTTGCCCCACTGCTCAGAGCAATCAGGTAGGCTTTTCTTCTATTTTTACATTTTTTATTTTAGTTTCGATATTTTACAACTTCGCTCATATGGTGTCGCCCATATGGTGTTGTAAAACATCATTCTTATAATATAGACCCATTAATTTCCCCTCTGTATCCTCAGGGCAAGGGCACAGGTCTCAATGTGTTTGCTCAGAAGTTAGCAACAAGGCCAAACACTAATGAGGAGGGGGCAAAAGGGAAATAATTTTAATATTGCTCCTCAGAAAGCTGCTAGAATAGCAAGTTTGCATTAGTATGCATTTTCTGAAGGATATGAGTCTGAAGCTCTAATATCTGTCAGTATCTAGTATGTGCAATGCTCAACAATTTGACAGAAAACCACACATTTCATGATGAACAGACCAAAATATGACATAAATCAGGTACATTCTGTACAATCAGTGGCAATTGAAAGGTATGGACAAGGAAGGCAAACCTGATAGAGTCGCTCTGGTGAGAAGGAGCCTCATATCAAAAAATAACCTGAGAAACAATGTGCTCACATCTTCTTTCTGCTTAGACAGACAGACAGACTCAACACTACCATTGAGCCTCACATAGTATTTGTTGTTTCCACTTCTGTACTCTCAGGATGTCAGTGTCAAACTGATCTGTACTCTTATCCTTGTTTTTTTTTTTTTGATTTCCTTTCTCGTGTTGTTTTTTTCTGTGTGTTTATTCATTTAGTTTGTTCACATCTTTGTATAGTGTTGTAAGTACCATATTTCACTGCTATAAATCATTTACCCGTGTCTTGTCCACATGTAAACTACTTCTCTTCACTGTGCATTTCCTGGGAAGAAATACAAAATTAATACTCATTTCTTTCCACTGGCTAAAGCATTGACTTTGCTATCAGAAAATAAAAGAACACACTTTTGTTAATTGCTTAATGATGTCATGGCACAAAAAATCTTTGGATGCACTTGAAGTGAACATTTATTTTTATATCACAGAATATGTGAACATTTTAGAAATACAGGCAAATGCACTGAAGTATGACCACAGAATGGATTTATCACCAGGTCATTTGGTATACAAGCAAATGTAATAGAATATTAAATTAAAATTGATTCACTAATCACTAAGTGACAAAGGAATTGATACTTGGAGGAATAGACCTAGAACCAAGTTAAAATAAAACTGAAAGTTCTCGCTGCTAAAAGATTATTATTCTTTCTTTACAACTTCTTAAGTCAGTATTGACTATAACAGATGCAGATTGTCATCCTTTTGTGCACGTGTGTGTGTCTGGGAGGGGGATATCCTGCCTCAATACAGCTGAAGGGCTGAAGTCCTAAAATACCTAAAGAGAAAACAGCGAAGGATAAACTGATGTACCTCCTTGAAAGTTCCTTTGCCTTGGTTTACTAGGGTCTTCTTCTTCATACTGTTGTGTTGTACCTAGTAAACTTCTTCCTCAGTTTATCTTATCAAAAGAAGGTCATTAACTGCATACATTTATTATAGTTCTGTCAAAATGAAAAAAACAAATGATTAGAAAGTTATCTGTTGTTTGCCTTAAATTGCAAGTCTTTCAAATGAAAAAAAAAAACATTAAGAATATGCAGAATTCCTCTTTCTTATAATGGAAAGTGTACATCTGCAATATGTATCCTGATGCCAGAAATATCTGCTAGCTACATTCTGACATCCAAAAGACAGACTGAAGGGGACCTTGTCTGAAATCATAGAGAAAAGTTAGTAATATATAGTTATTGATCATAAAGAAGAGAAAAATGCTAACATTAAGAGATGTCATTTTAATGCAGTCTTCAGTACAAATAGATTATAAAAAACAGACATTTAAAGCAACAGCATAATGAGAAGAGATCTATGTTAACAGATATATTTCAAATGTGATTAAAGTAAGTATTCAAAGAATATTACAGCAGTTTATGTGTATTGTCTTAACTGTTCTCAGCTTGCAGTAACTGATACTGTTTTAAAAACCATATAATTCCCCATCTTCTAAGCACCAGCTGTTAGTTTCAAATCATTTTTTTAATCCTGTAGCATATCTATCAGCTGTTGATATACTCTTGTGGTTATCTGTTATTAGCCCTTACTGACTTACACAAAGTGCTTTGTTTCAGAAATTGTCATTTGAATGGGACAAGGCCTTGTGCCTGTTCAGCCCACAGTATGGCTGAAGGTACCGGTGTCAACAGCTGTTAGCAAAATTGAATGTAGTGAACTGCATGGCTTGAAACTATAGTTGACAGGTGCTGACATGATGGTGGTGACTAGTGTGATGCCCGTGCAGTCGCCCATTAATCAAGGAGCCTCAATCCTCACCACTAGCACCAGTGAGGGACATGCACATTGGGAAGGATAACAAATACACACACAGTAAAGTACAATTTCCCTTAAGAGCACACAGAGATCACAATCAGTCTGGGTCTGGTTTCTTCCTTTCTTTCCAGATTCCCAATAAGACTCCCCACTAGCACAGCTATAGGGTTCAGATCTCAGCCGAGTAGTCAAGCCAAAACCTCCAATACCCTCTCTGTCCAACCAGTGCTTTGTGTCCCTGCCCAAGTAGCTGACACACACACACACACACACTTTGAGATTTGAGTTATATACAAACACACAGACACTCCTGGGGAAGGCTGGCACAAGTTCTCCAGCTATGCCCCTTTCTGCCCATGCTATAAGGTAGTGATCGCTGACACCAACTACTCATCAGCTACTAATAAGGCCCTTCCCAAAGGGTGACCAATTTCACTGTGTAATATTACTGTTATCCAAATAGTAAGTGTGACCCAGGGCTAAAGCTATTGGAGTGGCTTGGACAGTATCACCAAATACATGCAATGTACTCTAAGAGCTTAAATTAGCTTTACACAAAACAACCACAGTTGAAAGGTTTAAAATATTTAATAATAAATAATAAAAACACAAGACAAATCTTATTACTTCAACACAATGATATTCCAGAGTTCAGAGATTACAGGAAAATGCTTTCAAATAATACTGTAGAATAGTCTGACATAAATATAGAAAACAGCTAGACTAATCTGGCTATTTCTATCTGTCTCTAAGAGAAATCACTGTTCTAAATAAATATCTTACTTACAGAGCAAGCAAGTGCTGGTGAGTGGATGTTCTTCAGACAAAATCCAAAATGGCCTATGGTTCTCTCTGAGAAAGTCTTAAACTGATAACACAGTACTGCTGAGTCATTTCAGATTAGATCATTCTTAACAGTTCTGATTTAGTTTCCCCAGGCTAACAGAAACGCAAAAGTTACATTTCTTTTTGTAATTTGCACCTGCAGGAAGCCACAGGAAAAAAAAAAGAAAAGACATTTTACATGTAAAATCTAGTAATTAACTTTTGTCCTAAGACAATAGAAATAATTCCTTAGTCCAGACATACTGTCTCCAAGCTTGAGATCAAGCAGTCATACAATGCTTGACTTATCAGCTTTCTTCCAGCAGAGTGCACTGTGGTTACATTTTTGAAGCTCAGTACAAGATATAGTTTAATCATGACATATAATTTTCTTTACATTTGTAAAGTAAGCCTGTGGATTACATTAATATTTACAAATGAGATATAATTATTTACAAGAGTCTATCTGGTTGCACTGGCAGCACCTCAGTTCTTCACAACTAGAATAAAGAAATAATAGCAAACTCAGGACTCTGCAAAGCAGAAAGATCTTTATTGTACACAACCATGGGAGACCAAATAAATCTGTTCTTCCAGAGCAAAGCATTGATAATTATAATAAAAGTACATTGTGTATCTAAATCAAATGTCTTCCGATCATGAATACTGACATTATAAAATAAGTAACATAATAGAGCAGTTAATGGTAACAGAACATTCTCAGCTCCTTATTTACAATCTTTATCAATGAAAAGAAACATGATTCTTTTTAACAGAGCTTAGTACATCAAGTACAGGAAATCTCACATTGAAGAAATGAAACTTAACTCAAGGACATGTTGCAGATTTCATCTTGACTTCAGATGGATTCCAACCGTACTCCACTTTGAATTATAAAACTACTTTTTCCTCAACAGTAACATTTTTGTTTAAAAATGCCTGTCTTAGGTATTCTGAAAGCTACAATGATAAGGCACAGGTCACATCAGACAATGTTTTCAAGCAAAATATTTAGTGTATGCATCATATTTACAGGGGTCTTTGATGCTGCAAGTTTTTTTTTCTTTTTTGCAGACTTCATTCTTGTTAAGTCTAAAAATTTAACTGCATTACCATACTGGTGGTTATTTTTTGGCATAAAGTCATTTATG
Organism: Protopterus annectens; assembly: GCF_019279795.1. NCBI lineage: Eukaryota > Metazoa > Chordata > Ceratodontiformes > Protopteridae > Protopterus > Protopterus annectens. Next base: position 145,529,370 of record NC_056733.1, on the reverse strand, counting down.
ATTTATGACATATACAGTTCCAATATATTGGTCAGACAGGAGCAAATTCCATAAACTTTCACGAGAAAATACCTGGAACTGCTGGTACTCCTTGTGCTTCATTTTTTAAGACTACCCTTTAATGTGATTCTCTTTCTTTTATTATGGCTGCATTATTATTGAAATTGTTTACTGCATTATTTTCTTTTTGTGTGTTAATTCATCAAAGGTGATATATGGCTTGACTTTTGGACTGTATCACTTTATATATTATTGTGCTATTTGCCTAAGCCAATGTAATGTGATTTGATGGCTGCATAAGAAGACAGAAGTAGACACCATTCTAGAATTGAAAAGTCAGGGTGAATCCCCTGTACGTGTTTCTTAACAAATCACCATTCGGCTAATTGATCATATGAAACCATTGATAATAACACATGTTATAAACATCTGAACATATAAAATGAATATGAATCAACTGGTAGAGTGGTCTGTGAAGGCAAAACTGATCTGCCATATCTTTTTGAAGTGTACTGATTTTATTTTGTAAATGGTGATGTATAGAACTTTGAATTTTTACTTTGTGAAACTGTATAAATGATGACAGGAGTAACACTGTAAACCTAATCATGATTTTATTGTACATGTACATCCATTCAGACTTTCCCTGTATATACAGGAAAGCAAGACTCCTAGAAAATGTTCAGTGATCCCAGGGGTTAGATTTCTGTACACTTCCTATAATGACAGTTATCCACTGCCTGCTGCAAGCTGAAGCGCAATGAATATTATTTTATTCCTGACACTTACTTATTCATTATGATTCACTTAACAGACACTGCTTCGGGTGATATGATAGCTTTTGCAGTTTGTAGGCTTGATGCAGTGATACCTTTCACCTCTGAGATGGTGAAGGATGAAGGTAGAGATTCACGGAGGTTTGAGGATTGTGGGAAGACTGCTTGATTAGCAGATTGGCAGGTATTGCGGATGGCTATGCATGTGACTTCTAATGACTTTATGTAAAAGAGATTTTGTGTGTGTGTGTGTGTGGGGGGGGGGGGGCTTCAGGGCACACCTGTCAATCTCTTAGCACAAGAAATCTGAACAAAGTCTAAAACAACGGGTGACAAAGGCCTAAAAATAAGAACAGATTTTAGATAATGCTCTTATAAACTTGAAGTTAGTAGAATGACAGGTTTTATGTTAGCATGCATTTTTTTGAATATGAAGTCTGAAACTCACATATGTGTCATTATTTGCTGACTTCATTCCTCAGTGACTTGCCAGAAAACTACAAATTTTAAGAGGTACAAAAATATGAGGGAAAATCTGGGCATTCTGTGAAAATCTGGACAGTTAAGAGGTGTGCCATGGGGAACTGATGTACTTCGCATTTACAGGGTACAGAAGACTGTTCCCTCAGCTTGGGTTTGGGTTATGCTAATGTTTTTGTGTTACAAATAGGATTTTGGGGGAGACTGACTTTTTGCAGTTTTTTTATTCATATGAGTAATCCGATCAGTAAACAGTAACAAATTGCCTGAATCATTGGCAAAGATTCAGGCAAAATCATCTCCAGCAAAAGCTGAATGTAGTTATGATTTTTCAGTCTTAATAAAAAAAAAAACACTTTAATCTTGATGTAAAATACTTTTTTAAGTTCTATATTTTAAAGTTTATTTGTCCTTTTCTTTTTGTTTATATATTTATTTCCTACTCACACTCGGGTTTATCACTAGTGGTCAGCTTTGCAGCATGAACTTTGGGATACCAGGAGGCTTGCTCAATTATGTGCTCTTTAGTGTTTGGCTACTCTAAAGACAAAAGGATACAGAGAAGGAGAAGACTACAAAAGCTTTTACCATTTGGGTTCCTGCTGATTCAGTAAGCTACAAGGACTTCAATAGCTTTCTAAGACAGGATCTGCACTGTTCCAACCTTTAGTGAGAGCAGAGGCTTCCAGATATCTGAGCTTGAGGTCCAGTGAGGGATTGCAGTGCTTGATTTTGATTGGCCAGTTTATGTGAGGATACTGACTGCATTCTGATTGTCCAGCTTCTGTGAGAGCAGAGCCTTACAGACTTTAAATACAATGAGGACTGTTCAGTCTATGCTTAGATTTGCTGCTATAGGCCTCAACATTCTGTGGTTAATATACTATGCAAATGATTGTTTAATGACATGGAAATGAGCAGCAGCATTAAAATGAGGATGGTTCATTCACACTGCTGCTTGGTACTGCATAGCACATGATCTGTGGTAGGACCCATTGTGGAGGTCCTGCCATGGCACCATCAGACAGAGCTGGGACTACAGTCAATCCTCAGTCATGGTGTTCCCATTCCTTGTGTGTTACCGCACTCTCTTGTCAGTATGTGTGTTTATCCAATGTCACTACCCCCACTTTGTGTCAAATCCTTCCCACCTTTCCTCTTTGAAGCCTATTGCCAACAAACTATTTCCACACTTTCCTAACAATTACAGGCTCAAATTTTGGTGCAGATATTATAGTTTTACTACTCTATATCACTTATTTCTTCTCAGGTTGTGTGCTAAATTCTATTAATGCAATTCCTCCATTTTATTTCTCCTATTAGCTGAGTGTAAGACGTGGAATTTATTCTGTTGAACACCCAAACTATAGAGGCAACATCATAGACACGCACACACACACACACACACACACACACACACACACACACACACACACACACACACACACACACACATGCAGTTTGCAGTTAAAGATCACGTGCAATGAAAAGGGATTACCTGACCAAGCTTTTGCTTTTGAGCTGCCTTTGTACATTTGCTGATGAAAACTTTAATTAAAAAAAAAAAAGCCATTTGACGTGCGTGTGATTCAAAACTATTTTGTTTATAAAATTCCCTAATTTATAGTGACTGAATGAATGTTTGCGTTGACCTACATCATCATATTTAGCATTATGATGATGTAGGATCAGGGTGTAAGTGCTTTCAGATGCTGCATTTCCAATGGTGCTTGAACCCTTACAAATATGAAGCATTATACAGGCAAAATCAAATGCTGGACACTTACGCAGGGCTAATATGTAATGAATACAACTATATTCAATAAATATTAACACTGTCTGTTTGACCAGTGTTTGCCTTTGTCTGTATAATGTGTCCTGTATGTGCTATGATTAACATGTATACACCACCACCTTACTGGCAAAGAGCAAAGTCCCAAAAATAGAAAAAATATGATATTCCTATTATCCCATCCTACTTGTTCTTTCTTAAAGAATGGGTATGTGGTTTGTCTAAGAAATTTTTCACCATTTTTATTTTATTACAGTGAAGCTGCACTATGTGGAAGTAATGGCTTCTAACTTCCACCCCCAACTGGACATCATTAATGTAAGCCCATGACTACACACAGCAGGAAGGGGGACAGCATTGATTGTGATGGAGCATGTCTTGGAAGCTCTATTTTTCACAACACAACATCATTATTTTATGTAAAAATATAGGAATGGAACCACAACTGGTCACCAGTGATCTTCTCTTCTGCAGTTGAATAGAATGCAAGTGCAACATTTTTTTCACCAATTTTCACATATTTTTGAAGTGCTGCAAAAGCACACAGTCACTGCCAGCTTAATAATGTTCCTCTGTATCTGGAAAAAAACAAGCAAACCAAAGGTTAACATTTTGCGTAGAATTTCATTAGTCAATATGCCATGTTCCGTCTTCAAGTGCCTTTAGAAATCAAATGGTGGAGGTCCCATTTATAAGGCAGTTTGTTGGCTGTTTAATTAATTAATTTCTTTTGTAACTGTCCTGGGATACTGTGAATTATCTGGGTATGAATGAGTTATTTTATTCCACTGATTTCAAGGTGAATCCATTGTTCTAAGACAGAGTTTGCATCAACTAAAGGCTAATTATCTGTAATGCCGAGTATCCAAAGTATATCACCCCTTGTGTCATCAGTTCTTGGTTTAGAATAGAGTGTAGTTAGAAAAATTTCATTGTCAAGGCTATGTGATAAGTTTCTCCTATAGCGTTCTGCATGCCACTCTTCTGTTTCATTTTTAGTGTCACTTAAGGGGGTGAACATTTTTCTTGTTTTCTTATCAAAACAATTAAACTCCATATTTAGTGCCACAGTCATGCAGAATTTTTTTTACAAAGCAACACAGAAGACAACTAGTTTCAAGGATTCCACAGGCACTGAAATTGTAGAAATACTTTTGCAGAGGAGATTTTTCTGAACAGTTTAATTTCCTGAATAATCTGTACAGAGACAGGTTTAATGCTGGATACATAATGAGACTCATTAAGAATAACATCTGTCCTACTCTTCCTGGATACCCAGAGAATGTGTCTTATGTTTAGCTTAAGCCAACCTCTTCTGGGGAAGGGAGCATCATGCTGCACTGCTCTTGATGGCTCCATGGCAATAGAAGGACGTTTTTTTTTTAGCTATCTTGGTGGTGTTTCAGCACCTTTCCATCAATACTAGCCATGTCCAATGCCACATAAATGCTCTTCACTGCTGACTTGAAGAGTAGCTTTCAGGTAGGGAATACTTGAAATGACAAAGCTCTGTGAACCACCCCCTGCAACATCATCCACATGGTAGAAAAGCACTCCAGTGACATTATTTGTTGCCTTCTGTCCAGTAAAACACAATAGAATAAACCAGTGAGATTCTCCCTCCTGACTTAATAATGTATTTCTCTTTCTTATGCCAGGCTAGTGCAACATACTGTCTCTCCTCAAGCAGAGCACCACTCACCCCATTGATAACTTTTTGAGCTTCATAACTCTGCCCTCTGAGGAGGCCTCAGATTAAAGGTGCAAGTGAACCATATAAATACAGGCTGCCTAGGCCTGTCTTCCATGGGTGAAGCACCTAATGCTCATGCTAAGTGTCACTGAAGTGGTAAAAACCTTAGCCACCTCCCTCCCTTCCTACAAGATGAACAAGTCAACAGTGGCCACTCACTTCCCATCCTGTATGGTCAATTTCTACACATACCCAAGCAACTAACTGACCATGGGTCAACTGCGACATGACCAAGTCTTTATTCCACTACACCATGGAGCAGGCTTAGCAACATGTGTATCTTGAGCTACTCATTATAGAGCCATAGACTGCGGCTTAGCTGCTATACCTTTCCATCCATTGCAGGTATAAAAAAGAGCACAGCTCCGTATGCATTGTGTTATATTCATATATAAATAAGATAAAGTAGTTCTGGTTCGTACACTTTCCTGCTATGCATCAGTACTTCAATGCCTCTATTTCCTATACAGTCAGTAGAAGGCAAGCAAAGTGGACTCAGGGTCTGTCAACATTATTTTAATAATGCTGCAGACTCTGATTTATTAGATAGTTAACATTTTAGGGGTGTTGCAGTGGTGTAACAGCATTGCTGCCTCACAATGCTTGGCTCTCTGTGTTGTTTTAAATCTGGATGCAGATGCATTCTGTGCAGACTCTGCATGTCCTCCTTTTGTCCACATGTATTTTGGCCAGGGGCTTCATTTTCCTTTCACATCCCAAAGACATGTCATAGCTGAATTGGAGCTCCTCCAAAATGTCCATAGAGGTACATATACAGTGTGCGTGCATGTGTGTGTGTGTGTGTGTGTGTGTGTGTGTGTGTGTGTGTGTGTGTGTGTGTGTGTACATGTTTATATATGTGTATAGGGGGAAGTGAGTACTTGTTCTCCAGCTTTCCTACAGCAATGATCTAGATGAAATGAGTATCAGGCAAAGACTGAAGAGCTAATGAGTTAATATTTTATATGGATTAATACTGTGTAAAGCCTCATATTCAAATAGATTGTTCAGAGCTACTCATGTGATTGCCTATGACAGATGCACAAACATACTTAGCAGTGGTGGCTGGTGACTTCAAATCCAAGGTGGGGGGGCTACAGGAGATAGCTGAATGGGTGGGGCCAATGGGAAGGGGAGTGGCCAACTAGAAAGGGTGGAGCTATGCTAAAAACTGCAAAAACTGGGACTTTAATTAAATATGCTGCCCTGGGTGCCAAACCGTCATTATGAGAGTCCAATCAAGACAAAATGAATTGTAGAAGAAAAAAATATTTCAATGCCTTGGCTACATGACAGCTTACTTAATATCTAGATGGAAACAAAAAGGTTGTGAGACATGAAAAAATAAATTACTTTTTAAAAAGATTACTGGAATGTCAGTCAAAATCAAGTAAAAAAAACAAGCAGCACTCAACTCAAACCACTTCTCCTTGCACTGCAGTTCTAATTATAATTTATATTCAGCTTTATAAAAGTCCCAAGTAACATGCTGAAAGTAGCAATCTCTTTGATACCCCCACTTCTAAAAATGTTTCTTATTCAAAAAAGACCTGCTGCCTGACAACAACTATCTACTTGTTTCATGGGGAAAACATGATCAAAGTAAAAAATGAACAGCAAACAAGAAACAAGCTCAAGATAAATTGCTTAAAGGATTACTACACAGGTTATTGACCATAGATGATAGATTAGCATTCTGTTTGGTTTAAGGTAAAGCCAGCAAAGATGACTGCAAGTCTCCAACAAATGTAATGAGCTTCTGAAAGTACTGTAATCCTGTCCTTTATTACAAATATTGTCATGTGCATTTCAATACCTAAGGCTTATACTCTATCTAGTTATGTAAATATTCTCTGCATGGCAACAACAAAAAGGCTTTCAATGTTGGTAATTATTTAACAGTATGCTTATTAACGCTTACTTGCATCTTACAGTCTCAGACAAGCTTACCTGATGGTCATTAAAGCATTGCTACTTAAACACAAAGCAACAGGCACTGCAACAACATGCATTTTCTGAATAAGAAGAAACATAAATCAACAGTATAAACATATGACAGAAAACCAGAACATTGTGCAAAATTAAGGACAGATGAAAAGCCACTGTAGTACTTGTGTCTACCTTGGATGGGGGGATACTCTGCACACTTACACTGCATAACTGTTCCTTGCCTTGCTTGGACACATCCAGAGTCACTATGTGGGGAAGTGGGGTGTAACAAGTATGTCACAATTTGAAATGTCTCTGGCTGACGGTGATGGTCCTGACACATTTGTCATACCTCTCAGCCTCAGAGCAAGAAATCTGGAGAAAACCATAAACAAAAGTGGGACAAAGGTCCAAAAATAAGGAAAATTTTTGAATATTGCTTTTATAAACTTAGAAAGATAATAGAATAGTAGGTTTTGCATTAGTATGAATTTTCTGAAGGGTATGGAATCTGAAACTGAAATGTCTGTCATTATGTTCTAACTTCAGTCTTTAATGATTTGCCACTAATTTGCCAGAAAACCACAATTTTATGAAAAACAGACCACAAATGTTCTGCAAAAATATAAAATAGCCACACAATACTGCTGGAAACCTGTCAAAGAAGGGACACTTTTTTAATGTTAGTACTGTTAACTTGAACAGCTGACAAAATAAGAGAATCTACATGCATTTCTGAAATTAAAAGTAATGTATAACTCTGATCATTACTATTATTTATTAATTGTAAACCCTCCACAGTTTCTTCCAAATTTGCCATTTTGCAGAGGGATTATTAGGGGGAGAGCAACATTTTGAGCCAAAATCAGGGACAGTTGAAAGGTTTGGTTATACCTAATACTATAAAGTGATTTATTTGTGTGTACCTCTCAACCACTTAATGCAGGAAATCTGGACAAGGCCATAGGTATTGGGGGAACATACAAACAGTACTAAAAATTGCTCTTGTATAAACTTAGACAGTTGACAGAATAATAGGTCTTGCTTTAGCATCATTTTTCTGAAGGGTATGAAGGCTGAAACTCAATGTCATTATTTAGTGACTTCATTCCTAAATGATTTGCCAGAAAACCACAAATTTTATGAGGAACAAACCAAAAATAAGAAGCAAAAATCTATTCATTCTGCAAAAATCTGGACAGCTAAGAAGTATAGTTCAGCCTGGGCTGTCTGAGTTTGCCACCCTTTTTCCCCTCACAAAATCATGGTCGAATGGGGCTTCCCCCTGCAGCCATTCCAATGTCCCATTACTTGGCTATTTCGGCCCATTTACCATAACACTGTAATGTGCATATTGCTTTACTTTTACAATGATTTGGATTTCATTTAAAAAATATATTTTACATTTTATAGCACAAACACTAATAGACATCTGCTAAACAAAGCAATACAGTCTCACAATGAAAATAGACTTAGCATTAAAACTTCTCTGCCCTTGATACTCACATTAATTGAAACAACATTGAAACCCACATTCATAGAAAATACATCTGGCCAGTGGCAGATAAAGATTAACTTTGGGCTATTTTCAAATAATAGGCCCCTTGCACAGGAAACATACATGTGTTCTTTTACACACCTCCATATTAGATTATATTCCTTGTATAATACAGTACAGTTGTTAGAGGCCATTTTAAATTTGTTTTGAACACTTTTCCAGCAAACAGTGAAACAAAATGCATGCACCAATAATGATAAAACTTCCCAGTTCAGAACATTTCCATCATAAAAGTCTACTCAAACTTCTGCAGTCCACCAGTATCAGTAAATATGCACAATCTCTTCAGAAGTAAAAGTCATCTAAATAATTCCAAATTAAAGAGAGCTGTAACTAATGAGGAGGTTTATGCTAGCAAACAACTTTATATTTCATTGTTTCATCTTCAAGTAAAGTGCCTGTTACCCTTAAGGAATAAATTGCCTATGTTACATTAAAAAATGATAAGCTAGTAATATTGCAATAAGGAATGGATGGCAAACTGATAACTGGTTCATTGTTACTAGGTATCTCCACCAAAGAGGACATTCTCAGGACTGCAGCATCCACCCCCTTTAAAAGTACAACATAGTACAATATCTGTAATGCATCTATATACTGTGGGAGTAGAACCCACAGCCTTCTGCATCAAAAGCAAGTATATTACCTGTTGTGCTATTAACAATACAAGCAGGCTCAGCATAAGCAACACTGAACTTCTCTTCAAGCTCTCAGTTCCTTGTAAAATCCACTTGACACTCAACTGTATCTCTCAACTTTGAAGCACAAGAAATCTGGAAAAAGGCAAAATTTATTGGGGGGACAAAAGCCCCAAAACTAGGGACACATTTCAAACATTGCTTGTATAATCTTGGAAAGTTGCTAGAATAAAGTGCTGTGTTACCACCATGCATTTCACTGCCAAGACTTGAACCCAGAACCCTGTATACTACCATCAGAGCAACATACCAATATGCCAAATCAGCTGTTTCTTGAATGACAGGTAGACTGAAACTTAAATGGCTATCATTTAGTGAATTCAGTTCCCATCATAGCTCTCAACCTCTTAGCACAAAACATCTAGACAAAGCCAATAATGGGGGAATAAAGCCCCCAAACATATTCAGTGACTTCAGTTCTCATCATAGCTATCAACCTTTTAGCACAAAAAACCTGAACAAAGCCAGTAATGGGAGAATACAGCCCCAAAAATAGGGACACATTTCAAATATTGATCTTATAAACATAAAATTGCTAGAATAAAAGGTTTTGTGTTACCATGTACTTTCCAAAGAATATGAAGTCTGGAGTTCAAATGCCTGTCATTATTTAGTGAATTCAAAATCCAGAAAACCACAGATTGTATGAGGAACAGAACAGAAGAAAAATATGAGGCAAAATTTTAACAAGTGGTGTTGGGTAGGGAATTCAAGATATTGGTACCTGCATCCAAGGTACAGGGTTGAGTTGAGCCACCAGGTATATTTCCTGAGTTCTCTTTAGCCACCAGGTATATTTTACACACATACACACACACACACACACACACACACACACACACACACACACACACCCTACCTACACACACTCTACCTGAGTCAGCTTCAAAGTTCTAAGGAGTCCAGTAGAGGTTTCAAAATCCCTTTGTTAAATCAGCAAGGAGTTCAGTTGTTTCAAAAAAGCCCAGCGAGAGTAAAGTCCTTCCTCTTCCCACGAGAGCAAGCTATCCAGCCTGCAAACATTGCAGTCCAATCCCCTTCCAGTATATGCAGTTGTGACTGCATAGACTTCTGGGATCTCTGTTGTCTGAATGCTGTCTTCCTATTCTGGACTGGTAATGCCACAGACACGCATGCGTGAAGTTCTAGGACTCGCGTTTTCTTTTTTCTTTTTATTTTAATGTCATTTTATTTTCTTTTACAGTTGGGGGGGGTGGCTGTAGTCCTGCAGTCCAATAGCATGAGCCACCCCTCATACTTAGGACTTTTCACCCATTTAAATTATAGAACAAAAAACATTACATTGCAGCTCATTGACTAACAGTATATAGCTCAAAAGAAATCACTAAAGTCCTTTTTAGAGAAGCCCATTAAGAAAATCATAATTAGCCAGCTTGCATGTGAGTATAGTTCATTGCATGCTCAAGCTATCGAAACTGTAAACAAGCATTCTCCCATACTAGCTGAAACTGGGTGTATATCATTTTAAATAGTGCTCATCATTTCCTGCCTTTTAGCAAAACAGCAGAAATATTTCATTATGAAAATGGTATCTTGATTGTATAGTATAAAAACCTAACAAGATGTGTGCCCTGTTTTGGGAAAAATAAGCAAAATGTGTGCCTTGTTTTGGGACAAATGTAGCTTTTATCTTTAGAAATAAAAACATATAATCTATCTTCTGATTCACTACACATTACTGTCTTTGGATGCCCTTCATTCACGGTTGTATCATTGTATACTTATACCCATTTCATATGCCTTGGCTATCCAATAAGCTTATGTAGGACAGATGATGCCTAGCAGAGTAAAAACTTCAGTATGTTTAGATTGAGTCGTCGTGAAAATGACAGCTATGAACTCTTACCACTTTCTTCAATACTACAATTTTTCTGTGATATGCATTGCATGTTTATAGGCACAGACCCCAATTTTCCATTTCTCGGAGAAGAACACTAGTAAACATTAATTGTAGACTGTATGAGTATTGAAAAACACCGAATTTTCATGGAATTTGGCATTCCTGGATATAGCACTCCTTCACCATAACTTGTGTTTCATATTTACTTCTTATAATACTATACTTTATTGAGTGTTCTGTGCACAATATTTGATTTAACCCTGCCTATATGTGCATGTGTGTGTGTGTGTGTGTGTGTGTGGGTGGGTGTGTGTGTGTAAATATGGTTCTATGGCATTTGATTGAAAGTATAGTTGACAAACATATGACTGAAAAAATGACTGAAAGTGCATTTGACTGAAAAGCCATTTCATCAAAACTTGCTAAAGTATATAGAATGTATTTTTATGCCATTTTTCAGTATGGGAGTTGTTTGGGAAGTAATTTATAAATTCTGTGTGGATTGGCAAAGCCTACTGTCATGTTCTACTGCCAGATTTGTAAATGTTTGTGTTTGTGTATCAACACTGATTCACTGCATGTGGTGTTTTCTCTTTTCTCCATGGCTGTGTCACACATTGGAGTCAGAATATATATTAAGGAGTGGGGGTGTAGGGGAGAGCTTACCTCTCTGCAAAAATGCTTTTTATGGTACATATATTATTTAGAAAGTTTTCAATAAATGTATTTTCAGTCAAATATACTGTTAATCATTTTTTTGAATCACGTATTTCAGTCAAATCTACCTTTGATCAAATGTCACAGAACAATATATATGTATATGTGTACGAGTTTGTGTGTGTGTGTAAGTGTGTACTACAGTTACACTAACAAATTACAATGAAATCATGGAAGTCATACTAAAGACCAGAAATTATACTTAAAATCATGGGTATATATTTCATGTCATGTAAACTAAATGTAATTTTTTTTTTGAAAACTGTAAATCAGCATCCCTGTTTATTGGGCATCATTTTCAGGGCAAACAGTCAAAATGTACCACTTTAAATTTGAAACTAATTAGTAAATGTCAACTCTCAACATTTTAGAATTTTTCAAAATGTCTCTGATTTTGCCTGATATTTTTTTACTTGTCCCTCATACATTTTTTGATATTGTGGTAAATTATTGAGGATTACAATCAGTGAATGATGTTAGACATTAGGGTTTCATGCTTTGTATTGTTTGGAATATGTATGTTAATGCTAAACCTATTGTTCTAGTAACTCTTTAAGTGAATTAGAAAAATATCTAAAAAATGTGCCTGATTTTGGTCATTTGTACTCCATTATTGCTGTCTTTGTCCAGAATTCTTGAGCAAATGAGTTGTGAGGTATTGTCCTTATTTATGTTCGTCAACAGCAGGATATGATATGAACTATACAATATAACAGATAGAGCTCCCCCCAGCCAAATAGGCTGCATTTGGGCTCAGGCTCAGCTGAATGTTGGGGGGGGGGGGCAATACATCAGCAAACAGGAAATGTAGCTTCTTATGCATAGTTACTGCAAATTGGACAAATGTCTCAGTATGTAAACTGCTTTACTGCTTCTATTGAAAAAATTCCATTTTTATTCAGAGTAGCAAACTCCTTTATGTTTTCAGTTCAGCATTTTTTGTTGGTAATGATGTAATCTGCATGCAACACTGACACTTCTTGACATTTTGTGAGAAATTATTATGAATCATTCACCTGTGCACAAGAGTGTGGTAGAACCGCAACAGACGTCAGACACATAACCAGCCTCCCAGACAGCGAAGGACACAGTGCACTGCATTATAGGTAAAGTACCTACATTTGAGCCAGATGTATGAGCCTTGAGTTGGAAGGAAAAGTATTAAAATAGATGGATCAGAATGAATTTTCCCTAGTAGAATTATTTCATACGTACAACTGTCAAAATGAATTTCTGTATTTTTGATCAGAAATGCATTTACAGCAACTGTATGCTGTAAGCTAGATAAAGCTCACAGTACAGATTTGTTATGAAATAAAAGAATATCATAGTTTAACCTTGTCTTGCTAAATATTCCATAATAGATACAGCCTTGTTTGTGTGACTGCATGGATGAAGTCATGAGAACCTGTGCAGTGTGAGAATATGCTGAAATGTAATAAGTACCCTCAGTCTCAGAAAAATAATAGCATATTTCTACTGTCAATCAAGGATGTGAATTATGATTGGAAGGAACCTGTCTGTTCTTCATCTTATGTAAATAAAAGTGTGTAGTAGTTCTGCCATGTTGTTAGCTTAGTTTAGGTCATGGGGGATGCTGCCAATCTATTCTGAAAACAAGCATCTTGCTTTAACTGCTTTCATGTCTTAGTGGATTTACTATTGATGGACGGCAATAAGGAACTACTTAACACCTTGATAAGCACATAATGATGGTGTAATGTCACACAGAGCAAAACAATGCATATAGCATAACTATCAAGGTATGCTGGCAATGCATGGTTGGGTCACAATGTGTATCAGACATACCCACATTAGTCACACAGGAAAGGGGTGTAGTGGGTCACATTTCCCATTGTGCATACAGGTGGCTAAAGGCGCAGTGATACATAGCTGTCTATTTACAATGGGTGAAGGGGGTATATCACAGGATTCTGAAATGGGGGCCTCACATTGATGCTTATTTTGTGTCATATACAATGTCCTTCTATGAGGGTGGGTGTATGTGATGATGGCCTGATGTGGAGGCAGCAATCCTGAGGTATTTGTGTCATATACAATTGCTTCCTCTGATGTGCTAATGATAATACTACATAACAGTGATCTGTGGCCACCATGCTGGCTAATTGCATTAACACTTGTGGCTCCCCCTGGCAGTGAACATGGCTGTGACCTATGTGACTGTGGAGTTGTGACCTGGATGAGGTCTGCTCATGATATGTCCTTCCAGTGAAGGGCAACTGTCTTGGTCTTCCACAGTGAGAGGTTGTGTAGCATGGCACATATCTAAATGCAGTTGTGGACTGTGTACTCTGAGATGACCCTCTTACACAAGCACTCTGGTATTATACCCTCCCTTGACCAGTGAATACAGTAAAGGTAGCACTTGCAATTTTCAAATGAATGTGGACATTACATCAGTGTATGGCATATTAGACCTCAGATGACCAATCATTACTGTTTTTCTGGCCTTCATGTCTTCAGAGATGCCAGACGACACTACAATGAGGCCTGTACTGCTAAACTGGGTTGTAGCACACTGAGCCTGAATTATGCTGCAGTATGGCTGCTTATTGAGTTATTTTTATTTTATTTTATGTTTAGTTTAGTTTAGTTTAGTTTAGTTTGTTTACTGGACTAGGGCACTTGTCAGATATCACCAGTCTAGGAGATAAATGAAACAGAAATATTGTATAAACATATTATGTTCAAAAGTTAGTTGTAAGCATAGTAAATGTAAAACACAGGACAAAACAAAGTAGCCTAAAATTAATTTCACTGGGTAATATGACTGAGTTCATAAACAAATGATATATCCAGTAGCAGATAATTTATACTATAAGGCAGAACATGTTAACAACTTTTTACAGTTTGTTTAGGTTTCAAGACCAAATGAAGAACACAGATTTAAGTGTTAATACATTATAGGAAGCAATTGTTAGATTTCCAGTAAAGTGGGAGAGTGGTTAGGTGTTATGGTTAGAAGAAAAACATTTGCATTGGCTTTGCTTGGTTAGATATGTTTTGAGAAGTGGGTTTAAAGTTAGCATTGTTTGTGTGATCTTTGATGAATCTGGGCAATGACTGCCATAGTTTGGGTACTAGTATGGAAAAGGTATGTTGTGCACATTGCAGTTTAGTTCTTGGTTCTTGATCTTGAGTGCCAGATGCATGGTACCCTTGCAAGATTGTGAGATTGTAGGTAAACCAATGCCAGATGAAATGTGTGCATCTGCTGCCATAACTACAAGCAGAGCCATGCTACTAGTGGTCAGAAACAATGGGGATCCTTCCTCCATCAGGATTGATGAGAATACATGCTGTGCAACCACATGTTTTTGTTTAGGTGACATCACACCTGTGGCCTGCATTGAAGGCGGATCCATACCAGGATACAGTGAGACGGTGCCATTGTGTGTGACTGTGATATCTGGGTCTCAACATCATTATCAGCCCCTGGACAGGTGCCAAGCTTCAATAGGTGTCACCAGAGCAGTGCTGTACCTTGTGAATGCAAAACAGACTGTGCAATGGCACCTGAGCCAAAACTGTGCCCCTATGGCATGCATGCTAAGGGTGTCTATGCAGAATGTAACTCAACCTACCTCTCCTGTCATCCTGACTTGACTAGATACCTGATGTACCCAAAACAATATATAATCATCAGTTGTTGAGTTCTGCTATGGTGTCTATGTATAGTGCAACTATACAGAACATTGTTCTAAGAAGTACTAAATGGGTGCATCATCCCATGAGACACAAGGAGGTGCGTTCATCCTGATGTCATTGTTTGCTCTTCATGGATAATCCTAGAACTGATGGTTCCATGCAGGGACACCAAATGTTCCACTGGCTCTGTCAGTCTGTTGCTCACAGGTAGCTCCCCCCATGGCTTTGGCAAGGAGTAGTATATTGATAACATATTTATGACACTACTGTGCAGTGTGATTGCATCTCCTTGTAGCACTTATATCATGGACCACTGCTTGCCACATCTGTTGATGTGGAAGCTGGTCAGCATACCATCTCCCCAGAAGGCACTGCCCATGTACCATAAATTACTTTGGCAGAACTAAAATTTTTCATCATCTGATATCCATCTCAACCTCCAGACATGAAGAAACCTGTGTAGATACATGACACAGCAACAGACTGTATACGACTAAGACTAGTAGAATGACAGCTGCATACAAAGGGATAACCTCTGTAGACCATACAATGATGTATGCATAGTAGATGTAAAACACAGGACAAAACAAAGTAGCCTAAAATTAATTTCACTGGGTAATATGACTGAGTTCATAAACAAATGATATATCCAGTAGCAGATAATTTATACTATAAGGCAGAACATGTTAACAACTTTTTACAGTTTGTTTAGGTTTCAAGACCAAATGAAGAACACAGATTTAAGTGTTAATACATTATAGGAAGCAATTGTTAGATTTCCAGTAAAGTGGGAGAGTGGTTAGGTGTTATGGTTAGAAGAAAAACATTTGCATTGGCTTTGCTTGGTTAGATATGTTTTGAGAAGTGGGTTTAAAGTTAGCATTGTTTGTGTGATCTTTGATGAATCTGGGCAATGACTGCCATAGTTTGGGTACTAGTATGGAAAAGGTATGTTGTGCACATTGCAGTTTAGTTCTTGGTTCTTGATCTTGAGTGCCAGATGCATGGTACCCTTGCAAGATTGTGAGATTGTAGGTAAACCAATGCCAGATGAAATGTGTGCATCTGCTGCCATAACTACAAGCAGAGCCATGCTACTAGTGGTCAGAAACAATGGGGATCCTTCCTCCATCAGGATTGATGAGAATACATGCTGTGCAACCACATGTTTTTGTTTAGGTGACATCACACCTGTGGCCTGCATTGAAGGCGGATCCATACCAGGATACAGTGAGACGGTGCCATTGTGTGTGACTGTGATATCTGGGTCTCAACATCATTATCAGCCCCTGGACAGGTGCCAAGCTTCAATAGGTGTCACCAGAGCAGTGCTGTACCTTGTGAATGCAAAACAGACTGTGCAATGGCACCTGAGCCAAAACTGTGCCCCTATGGCATGCATGCTAAGGGTGTCTATGCAGAATGTAACTCAACCTACCTCTCCTGTCATCCTGACTTGACTAGATACCTGATGTACCCAAAACAATATATAATCATCAGTTGTTGAGTTCTGCTATGGTGTCTATGTATAGTGCAACTATACAGAACATTGTTCTAAGAAGTACTAAATGGGTGCATCATCCCATGAGACACAAGGAGGTGCGTTCATCCTGATGTCATTGTTTGCTCTTCATGGATAATCCTAGAACTGATGGTTCCATGCAGGGACACCAAATGTTCCACTGGCTCTGTCAGTCTGTTGCTCACAGGTAGCTCCCCCCATGGCTTTGGCAAGGAGTAGTATATTGATAACATATTTATGACACTACTGTGCAGTGTGATTGCATCTCCTTGTAGCACTTATATCATGGACCACTGCTTGCCACATCTGTTGATGTGGAAGCTGGTCAGCATACCATCTCCCCAGAAGGCACTGCCCATGTACCATAAATTACTTTGGCAGAACTAAAATTTTTCATCATCTGATATCCATCTCAACCTCCAGACATGAAGAAACCTGTGTAGATACATGACACAGCAACAGACTGTATACGACTAAGACTAGTAGAATGACAGCTGCATACAAAGGGATAACCACTGTAGACCATACAATGATCAAAGGGTCCTCTGTTGAGGTATGCCATAAGACAGCTGTAGGGATGGATATGAGCATATATGTTGCGGGGAATGTGTTTACGCATATGACTGCTGTACTCACCACCACAGACCAACACATACATTACACAGACCATAAGAGTATTGTAACAGTGACAAGTGTGTACAGGGACAGGGACAGGTTGTCAAGATAATGTAGGCTACCCTCTTGCTAGTAACTTCTACAAATGTAAGAGGCATGCAAGTTTACATAATCCTGCTATGTTTTACAATGTGAATTGTAGAGAAGAGGTGAATATCTTTAGCAAACTACACAAAATGCAGCTTATCATACACATTCAGAGTGTTGTGTACTCCTCCGACTGCCTATACATCCAAATGGCACTGCTGTTTCTCTTAATAATACTGCATGAATAAGCAAAATAACTTCTCAAATCAGCATGGCTAAGCCTACAGCATGGCAGCACACCTCCAAGACTGCACAAGTTTATACATATTTGCAGGGCATATATGTAAATTAGATTTAGAGGCATAAAAGCATATGAATCATTACATTTTGCTGTGACCGTGAAACTGTGCTGGTGACTTGTGAAGGTACATGCATTATGCTAATTCTCAAGTAGCTGCTCTGTAGAAATCATGTGGTAGACATTATTCACAGGCCACTACTGTGTTCATTTTCAAAAGAGATTTGAGAGAATAGCAGCTTCTGTTAATGCCCTCCAAAAACTGCATGGTGTGGGACATACAGCAGATAATGCTTTATTTCCTTCTCAACTGCTTCAAGGAGTGGTGATGAATGAACTGAATCCCTGCTATGGTGCATTTTAAAAAAAGTGGATGCCTGGTGATCTGGCTGAGGAGTTGTCCTCTGACACAGCCATCATCATGATGAGAAAATAGCAAATGACTCATTTTGATGGCTTGCAGCACAGGCACATGATAAACTGCATGCAAAGGAAATGGAAGTAAATCTGAATGGTTTAGTAAATACGTGTTTTCTTTTTCTCTGTTTTTATACATTTGTGTTTCTCTTTTATACTGTCATAGGTGTACAACTGTAGTTGCCACTAACAAATAATTATCAAACTCTTCCTTGGAGTTAGCTCTGTTACTATTTGGATCTCCAGTGTTTGCTGGAGATGGTGTTGGGAACACTGAATGTGATATGCCTATTACATTTCATATGGATTTCTGCAGAGCCATGTTCTGGACTGAACCATCAGGTGGAGATTGTGGTGGGGGCACTGAATGTGATATGCGTACTACATTTCATATGGATTTCTGCAGGGCCCTGTGCAGGGGTGAACCATATCACAGTAACTGAATTTTACCAGGAGTGTCCCCAGTCTGTTTAGGTATTTTAAGGTATACATGCTTGATTGCTACTCCCAATTTTTTCTGTAAAAACAAGAAATAGAAATCTCCCTACCAAAAAAAGTTGCTTTTTTCCTCCAGATCTGGCACAAACCTATGTTATCCTTTTAATGACCATCTACATGCTCTTCCCCCTCTTCCTTTTTCCCTGTACACTACTTTACATCCTTTTTATGAATCTAGGAAGTGTTCATATCTATATCTCTATCTATCTATCTATCTATCTATCTATCTATCTATCTATCTATCTATCTATCTATCTATCTATCTATCTATCCATCTATCTATATAGACACTATAGCAATGAAGCTATAAATAATATATGGTTAATTAGATGGTTATGGTGCTTGGTACTGCCCTGCTGAATGATGTGGTAACACACACTACCTAGCAGCTTTATAGTGTAGTGTTGGTTTACACTTATTGCTTTCACAAGATTGTGCTATGTGGCACATGACCAGTGGAAGGATTGCTCCTTGTACTTTTGTGTATATAGTTCACTGTATGACTAAGTCCACTTGCTTAGTTGGTTCATTTAAACAGCCTGCAGTGCAGCTAGTGGGCCATAAGAGCTAAATGTTTTCAGTTGGATATTTTGTTCATTCCTGTGTCCTCATGCAGTACCACTGATGGGGACAAGGCTGTGCAGAAGTGAAGCTCTATGAATCTCAGCTTGTATGTTGAATATTGCTACTCTAAATAAAGGTAACGTCCTCTAAGAATGAAATTTTGCCATTTGGAAACTGAAATTCATTCCAGAATTCAACATTGTAGTAAATAATAGGGAGTGACAATAATGTCTAACAGAGGTTAAAATGGGTCAGCTGCTCAAAATACATTTTTATGAATGTGAGGTTTAAAACAGTGTAACCAAACTAGTCTGTAATAGCCATTCCAATATGCCATAGCACAGCACTGATACAGGCTTTCAGGGCTTAGATGTGGTAAAAGCACCTGCAATGTAAAAATATGTTTTCATAAAACTTTTTAAAGTATTTTATACTCTAGTTCTGTTGAGTCTTGTTGAACCACCTGTACTGTATGGCCATATGCAAGAGAAGTAGCAGCAAAGTAGACTGAATATACAGCACAGCATGGAAATGAAGCTGATAACTACACTATGTGCAGTCCTACAAACAGCAACTATGATATAAACAAACAACAGAGACATGGAGGGGGATATGATAACATTGGTATTGGCACATATTTCTGAGAGGAATTCTTATGGACATATAAGGCATACTAGTGCCACCAAAACAGACATGCCAAAACAGCTATGAGTGATGACTTTGGCAAGCAGATATTTGACATTTACAAATCACACTCAATGATATTTTAAGGGATAGTGAAAGAAGTTGATACTGAATTTTCTGACTGATATAGAAAAATAGTACAGTAAGATATTGCACTAATGTAGTACTAATTTAATTTAAATGAAACAAAAACAGAGGGGGAAATTTAATACAACCTACAAGGACTTATTTTCCATATAGGCATAATGTTAGCTATGTGATCCATTAAAGGGAGCATAAGCGTGTGAACACGGAAGTGTCCATGGCAAGAAAATCACTTCATAAGTAGGTGAACTGCATGCAAATGAGGCATGTAGAGTGATCTAGCAAGCAGATAGGTAGCCATGCAGACCCGGTGTTGGTGTCCATAATGTACATGGAAAAATTCCATGTACAGGAAGGTAAAATGACACTAGGGGCTGTAAAAGTGGTGCTGCAGTAGCAGAAACAGTATATAGGACACAGATATGTGCAAAATCAAGCATTGTGTGTCCAAAACCATATGGAAAATAATGTAAAATATTTTTTTTTTAATACCATGGGTATGTTTGCGCAGTGTGCTGCAGTGCAGAAACATGCCGTTATGGGAAAAAATATTGTAAAAAGCAGAATTTGTGAGTATGTAACAGTAATGTGTTACAGGACCCTGTGTGGGGTATGTTCAATGTAGGACTGCTGTGGTTGCTAATGAGGCAGGGCCTGAATCTGTGTAGTTACCAAGTACTGTGCATTGATCTGTATGCAAATGAGCTGGGTTTACTGAATAGCTGAAATGGGTATCTGTGTCCACAGATCCCATCCGTGTAGGCAAAGAACTGTGTTGGTGTCCACAGAAGAGGTAGCTGACATCAAAAGGGAGTGTGTCCACAAATGTGTAAGCTTGTTGGAGCTCAGCAGTGCCAATTTGTGTGGCGTGCTGCTCTGCTCAGCAGGGAGGTGTGTCTGGTGAATGCTAAGCTTTGTTTACCTCAGAGGTGTGCGCTTCAGTGGGTATGTGTGTGTTTGAGCATGTTTGCACAGCATGCAGCTATGCTGAGCATGCCTTCCATGGGGGCGTGTTTGTTTACTGCTGAGCCTTGTTAACGTTTGCGGCATAGGTTTGTGCAGCATGTCGCAATGCCCAGCAAGGATAGCTGTCAAAAAAAAAATTGCCTGAGAAAGCCAATGATGTATTAATTGCTGATGAGTCCTGTTACACTTAAACTAGGGACATTAGACCCCTTTATGATGTACTTGGCAGGTGGGATGCATCATAGCTAGCCAATCACACAGAGTGCAGACTTGGGAATTTTAACCTACAGAATGCTAGGGGCTGCTGGAGGTCTGCTACATATGTATGTGCTAGATGCTAAGGTCAATGCAGCTGCTGATGATGCTAACCATAGGCCTAGACTGAGAAGGAGAAGAGTGTTCAGGCCCAGGGCAACCTACCAGGAACTACATGAACTGGAGATTGTAGAGTGCTACAGGTTGGCAGCGACATACTACAGCACAGTGAACTCTGCCGCCTTCAACTCAGACCCAGAGCCAACAGAGGGGAACCTATCCCAGTGAAACAAAAGTATGTGTAGCCCTTAGGATACTAGTTACAAAGACCAACTGGGAACATGATGGGGGTCTCACAGGCATCTGCATCCAGGGTACTCCACCAGTTCCTGGATGTTATGCTACCATATGCCAGTGAGTACATTTATCTTCCCCACACCCCTGAGGAGAGGGCCAGCAGTATGCAACTCTTCTACCATGTAGCACACTATACTGAGGTACTGGGTGCCATATTTTGTACTCAAGTACACATCAAGGCACTACCTGGTGAAGAGAGTAGAATCTACGTCAACCGCAAAGGATATCAATCCAACTGTTAGGTCATGTGCAATGCCCAGAGCATTATCATGAATTTGTGAGGTGAGGCTGTCCCTATAGGGAGACGTAAGCATGCCCAATATGCCCTGGCCTTGGCCAAGAGACAATGCATAGCACATGCACTGACAACCTAGGGCCCTAGAGACTGACACCATACTTCAACTCGCATACATATCACTAGAAATGATGCCAGCCAGGCCACACAACTTGTACCTCACCATGTATGGACTGCCTGCATCAGACAAAGGCAGCCCCAAACTACAAGTCTGTCAACTGCTACATTCGCAAGATAAGTCACTCTCCTGTGCACCACTTGTAAGGGATACTATAATATGGTAGCATATGTATAGACCTGCCGCATGTATGCAAGGGAATATAGTGGGCCATATACAGTGTGCTACTGGGTTACTTGCAGAGATCTATACTGGGATACTGGGCTACTTGTACAGATCTAACAGACACTTGGGACAGCAGGTACTCTGTTCACTAGTATGTGCCCCTTATTAGCCACTAGGCCACACAGATGGAAACTCCAAAACAGTAGTCCAGGGAGATGCCAAACAGTCAGGTCACAGGACAGTCACAGGACTGTCTATACCAGCAGAGCATAGGCTAGTTGTCCCCCACCCCAAACACATCAGTGTTACCACACAACTGCTATAACACTAAATCTGCAGTGATATATCAGCAGACCAGAAAATTCCCCTAACTTGTTGATAGTGAGAGGGTGGAAACCCCTTGTCTGGAAAATGGTGTGGCCCAGTGGGCCAGGGACAGTAACATGTGTGATGGTGTTCATGGTTCAAATCTGACAGCATCCAATATCTTTTGCATGTGGGGGTACACATATGGTGCAGAGTGACTGGGGGCACAAAGAGCCATACCTACAGACTGACATTATACACACTCTATCTAGCAGGTGGCTAGTTTAACAGCAGGCTGCAACAGGTCAGATCAGCTGCAAGATGTAAAGGCCATAAGTTAAATGTGTCAGTAGGTACAACAAGTCACCGACCGATATACAGTATAGCACCAGGAAACCACAAATGTATGAGGAACAGAGCAGAGATATGGAGTGAAATGCTGGACATTCTGTAAAAACACATACAGGGAGTGGTATGCAGACTTGTCACCCTATGTGTGGTGTTTCACTGTGTACCCAGGTCACATAATACCTCTCAACCTCTGACAGCAGAAAATCTATTGAAATATGGAGGATAAAAGTGGGACCAAGGACCGCAACTTAGGTCATGTTTTAAATACTTGCTCCTACAAGCATAGAATGTGGATAGAATAATAGGCCCTGCATTTAAATGATTCACGTTCTGTGCATGGAGTCTGAAACTCAAATATATGTCAGTAGTAATTTACTGCAATCTGGATGGATTTGCCACTAGTTTGCCAGAAAACAACAACGTTATGTGAAACGGATCAAAAATATGTGTCAAGTGTCTGGACAGTCTGTGAAGCTCTCCACAGTTCTGAAGTGTGATTCACATGTTAAGGTCAGTAAACAGACAGGGAATGCCTTGGACAATATCAGTCAACTGCAGTACTGTGGTAACAGATGCAACAGCTAATGGCCTGCAGCACACACTAATCCTGGACTGGAGTACAGGTAGCTCTGGCCTGGAGTCACTTTGCAAGGACTGACAATCACACTGGGCATGCTCCTACACTTAGCTAACTTGAGCCCAAGTCCATTGCCTTTACCACCCAAAGACATGCTAAGTGGAAATATGTCTGTACATACATACAGCTACATATACATATCTGTATCTCCCTATCCGCCTCACACTTGATTAATGTATCTATCAGTATGTTTTACATATATATGTGATAACAAGATGTATATATAGCTATATACAGTACAATGATGTGTAGACTCCCCACATAATTCTACAGAACACATTTACATTACTGACACACACAACTACATTCAAAGAGACAACCCTGTTATACACCATTGATATAGATATGGGTAGGGATGTACATAAATTCTCACATACCCCTGGATGCTGCGGTTATCTGCACATACACATCACAACAGCTGTCCGACAGCA
The DNA here is from genome assembly GCF_019279795.1 of Protopterus annectens. NCBI lineage: Eukaryota > Metazoa > Chordata > Ceratodontiformes > Protopteridae > Protopterus > Protopterus annectens. The sequence continues at coordinate 145,505,487 of NC_056733.1, read as the reverse complement.
CCAGACTAAGGCCACAACAGTACATGATCCACTCACCCACAGACCCCTGAGTCTGTGGGCTATCACCCTATAGACAGACATAGGTACACAGGTGATGTAAAGTACAATAGGTTTGATGCATGCCTTGTACAAGCCATATTGTCCCTGGCCACATGTCTGCCTATCAAACTGCAAACAGCCACATATGGTCAGACTGGTAAGTATACACACATAACAGGGATATTATCAGGTATTCCACCCCTAGGATACTATATACAATAACAGTACCATGCAGTATCACCCTGCAGGCCACACACATTGTCTAACACAAGGCTACTTTGCATACTCCACATGTAATGTGCCTGCAGAAAAATATACAACAAATATAACCTGTGGCATGTGCGAGAGATACTGTGACCTGTAGTGTGTAATACTATATAGGTAGGAGTTCTAATCTCACATCCTCCAACTGTGTGTGTGTGTGTGTGTGTGTGTGTGTGTGTGTGTGTGTGCGCACATCTGTATCAAAATATCCCCTCATAGCACTATGGACATGCCCATATGGCCTGTTTCCATGCAATGGTATGCATTTTATGGCCCTGTGACTTGCTGCTGGCCTCTAACTCCCCTCCTCTACAAGGCCTGCTGTTGTCATCCACCTTAAGAGCACTGGCTGAAAAACAGTGTGGCATATGCAATAAGTACTGTGAACTATAGTGTGTAATAATAGATAGGTAGGGGTTCTATTCTCACAGCATTCATCATGTGTGTGTGGGAATATATCCCCTTGCAGTGTATCAGACAAGTCCCTATGTGCTATCTGTGTACAATGATTATGCATTTTATGCCCACTGACTAGCTGCTGGCCTCAACATTAATCTCCATTACAAGGTCTGCTGATGCCATCCACATTAAGAGCACTGGCTGACAGCGTAGTGTAGCTAAACAGTGTGGCACATGTGATAAGTACTGTGAGCTATAGTGTGTAATACTAGACAGGTAGGGGTTCTACCCTCACAACATCCATGTGTGTGTGTTTATGTGGATAAATATGTCCCCTGACAGCACTAGAGACATGCCCATGTGGCCTGCCCCTGTTCACTGGTTATGCATTTTATGGCCCTGTGACTAGATGCTGGCCCTAAATTGCCCTCCTCTTCATGAGCATAATTGATATTTGCCACCATCTGCAGTTGTACATGCAGACTATCCAGGTGACATGTATCAAGTGCAGTACAGTGTGTCACAGGGTATGAAAACATGATGACTCTGATGGTCTCCATTGTCCCTGACATGATGTTCTACACATATGCACCTAGGGTGCCATGCACATATACTGGCACACTTTGTTGATGACATATCTCTGCTGTGCTGCCTTGTCATCCTGTGCTGCTGTATTTCTGCCATTTGTCCATAGTTGCACCACTCAGATTTCTGGGATGAAAACATACACAGCTCCATGATACACCTGTCATTCTGTAACACTACCACCAGTGTACCATCAGGCAACAAAGTTATACAATGTTTGATGTGTAGTTCTGACACATACCAGCATACAGTACCTGTTGTGGCCCACGACGAGTGCCATGGCATAACACTACACTACACAAATGCATGTAGAGTAATATAGTCACCCTGTGCATCAGACACATATATGCAGGTCCCAGCATCGATGGCATGTATGGCAGGGATGTGGCACAGGTATCATCACATGCACAGGGTTTGGTGTGGGGATGCTGGAGGCCTAGGCTGTGCCAAAAAGTTGACAGCATATGGGTCAGTCAGGAAGGGGTGCTGGTGACATGAGCCATATAGAGGTGCTGTGTGTGTCTGTAGGTGACCTGCATGTGACAGTGGTGTTGGAGTGTATGCATGTCAAGTCCTATACATGCATATGGTAGACAGCTGTGGACAGTACGTGGTACACTGGACAGTTCACCATCTCCGGTCATACACATGGAAACTGGCTTCTCCATGGGTAGCGCAGGCAGCACCATGCCCAAGGTCAGATGTGGTGCTAGTACTCGATGGTGACTGCTGTCTGCTGGGCCTGTATCCCCAGTGGGACCTCTCAGGACCAGGTGACCATGGCCTGCCACATTGTGGTGTGGACAGCACACCTCCCTCTGTAGCGCTGGAGGTGCTGCCACTATGGGAACGTGATTGTGCATGGCCACGTGGACTACCAGCAGATGGTGTTGCTGACCTAAGTTCAAGTGTCTGAGACCCAAACCAACCACATGTTGCAGCACAGACAATGTGCACTCAAAGCCAGACACTGTCTGAGCCCACCATCTGTCCAATACATCAGTGAAATGTTCCCTAGCATCACCAATGCGGTGGAGGTAGTCACAGATGTCAGACTGTGCTGAATCCATAACCCTAACCATCTATCTGATGTTGCATTCAGCACATGCCTGTGCCTCCATGACAGCCCGAAACATGTGGCAAGTGACCTGTCATGTGACACCTGCAACAGGAAGTGGATGGGCAGCAGTCCTCCGAGCACCCCCTGTTAATCTGCCTGTGTGGGACCTTGCCAGCTCTCTGGCTATGGCCAGTGTCAACACTCATTGACGGCATAGTTCTCACACTGTCCTGTACTATGTCACCATCCTCTGACTGTCCAATATATGTAGCCTCTGGTGACTGGGTATGTGTGTCATACTGACTGTGTGTGGGGATAGTGGGGGCGGAAGAGGGATGTCAACCTCTGGAACAGATTCAGCCACTGACAAACCCACCTGTACCTCACTATGGCCACCATCATCATCAGAGGTCGATGAGACACTGATATCAGGTTGTGAGGAGGACAGACTCTGTTCACCTGTGAGAAATAAGACAAAAACAGTACATTGCACTATTATGTAGGTTAATCCACACAGACTCATACAGATGAGGTTCCACAACTGTGTTACATGTCCCACATCTACTCATCTCTGATCCCATGCACAACACCCACACCCACAACAACATACACAGACAACCCAGGATTTGTATAACATGCACGTCACCTACATCTAGGTACCGTTGCCAGTTCAATACACCTGTCAGGTATGCAATATGACAGTAAATGTGGCAGAACTTAACATAAAACCCAGTGCACCTATCTTGACAATGATATGCCAGTTGTAGTTCATAGGTTCATAGGTTGGTACTAGGCTATCAGCCCTAGGGCCTATACAAGCCTAGCCATAACAATTCCCTGGCTATTTCTTCCCACACTATTTACTTCCCTGATACTACTGCTTCAGGTATGTACCTTCTCCCTATTGTGTTTGAATGGGCATCTTGGAGTAATTGCCTCATGTATAGCAGGCTGCGTAGTTGCCCATAGCCATAAGTGTGAACATATTAATGTGTGTACAAATACACACCTGTCATTACCTAGACTATCCACTGTAGTTAACTACTCCGAAATGGAACATACAGTTATTCTACTCTAGCTAAGCAGAACACTTGTGCAAAAGGCAACATGGCAGCCCTTAACATTCATAGGGTATATCTGATCTGGCAAAACAACAGTATCACACTTAACATGTACAGGACCATGAACCCTGGCCACACCTGACATACCTGTGGAAAAGTGAGGGAGAGGTCTTGTCAACAACACCAAATGTTGCAGTCTTACAAGGTCATATGTGCATATATCCACATGTAGAGCAACTAATGTGATACTGGCTATATTGCTGAAATTCTGAGCATGTGTGCACAGCTGTGGTGAAAGCCAACCCCCCCTCCAGTGTAGACAGACCTGACACCCATGTATTCATCTGTAGAGCCTGTCACAATGACTGCAAATGTATTATACTGGTGAATGCATTCGGCTAACCTGGACGCTCCTCTGATGTGGACACTGTGGCACCCACCTCCAGGATGTATGGTGTGATGGTTGGCTGGGAACTGTGAGTTGATCCTAGGTGTGCCAGGAATTTCTCTGTGGCTGAGAGTGGTTGTTCCATTGCAGGGCATCCACCAGTGGCAGCATGATCCCTGGAAACAGCAGCTACCACTTGACATGATGCAGCATTGACCATGCCTGTGGACTGATGTCGAACCTGCTCATAGGTCCTGTACTGTTGGCCAATATCATTTACAGCCCTCACAAGGTTGGTCCACAATGCTGCCCACTGTTCATGATTGTGGTGACTCCTCGGTTGAGTCTGAGGGCATCCAGTATAAGTTCATTTTCTGCAGAGGAAAAAGGAGGATGTCTCCATTGGTACATTGTTCCTGCAAGACAACAAGAGAAGAACACATTAAAGGGCCTGATACGTGGATATCCACTATGTACCCACCCTATACACCCATAATGGCCTGCACTATCCACTGCTCCCTTACACATCATGCCCCACAGTTTGGCAACACACTACATGTGTGGCTATCAACAAGATAGTAGCAATACTGGGTAATGTCACTGTGAGCTGGGATAGATTCTGCTGTATATCTCTACAGGCATCACTGCAGTGTACTGAGTGTGTCCCCTAAAGACAAATCCCCACTAATATGTGACATGGCCACTGTCAGATAAATAGCAGTGTGCTATTCCAATAACTATATGGGGACAGTCCAGCCACACTAGTGTGCCACAATGACAGACAGCAATGCAAACCTCCTGTCATGTATGTTCTCTGCTGGCATACATCTCAACTATGCAGATGTTTGCAGAACGTCGCCTCATTTGGCTCATATCTGTAGTCCAGCTTGCACAAAGTTGTGCATGTCTGAGAAATGGCTGTCCACTGATTGATGGTTGCTGTCAGAAAACTGATACAAAATCTGTCATCCGTCAGACCCCTCAGACAGCACTTATACTACAGTAATATCTGTTACTCTAATCACATTCTTACCTTGTATGGCCAATATGTATCGTCTGTTACTGGGATTGGGTCTTTGTTCCCCCATTAAATATGTCTTTGTCCTGGTTTCTTACTATAGGAGGTTGAGAGGTATGTTAAGCATAGCTCTCAACCAGACAGGAATGAATGTCCATAAAACAGGGACTTAGCCAGAATACATCAGGAATATTCGGGGACACATTTACAATGTTAGTACTATTTATGTGTGACATCAATAGACAGAGAGGAGGTATATTACAGGCCATAGGTTGATGCTACAGGAGTGTACACCCTTACTTAGTGTCGCTATGTCTTAGGTGTAATCCACTATCTTTACTATAACAGCTGACCATTGTAGGAGGAAATGGCAGGGATAGAGCAGAGAGCTGAGTTAAAGCAGGGACAATTGAGAGGCATGCCTGTAGGTGTTGGATAGCAGAGTATCACTGGCATGTCAGTATAATAGATCTAACACAAGCCTACTGTTTTAATCCCTATTCCCCATACCTCCATCCTCCCATCTGCAACCCTTTTTATGGGGAAATGTAGTACATACCTAGTAGAGTGATGTATTCCTTTTATTGAATGGTTCCTTTGCTAGTGCTTTGCACATATGCTGTCAGTGTGAGTAAAGCTACATACAGACCTGTTCCCCATAAGCAGTTGCTTGCCTTTTGTAGGCAATGCTCATTAACATGTAATTGCCTGTGCACCAATCGGTGTCTCAGACTTGCTAACTGCATCCAAAACAGCTGAATTGCACTATCATTAGTCAATGATGTGGCACCACAGTGCAATATATACGGCCTTCATGTAGATCTTTGCCCCTTTCTTAGTTTTTGAGATGGACATTACTGAGGTGTGGAGACTACAGCATCGCAGAGGGTAAGTACAAATACAGTCCACTGTAGAGATGTATGAAGTATGTCCACGGTTTTGTCTCATATGTTTGCTCAGTGCCCCATAACAGTGTGGTCATCTGATAGATCACTGGCAAACATTGTGGGTTGAAGTCAGAAGGGGGTGAGAGACGTGAGGGTCAGACGTCATAACCATCAGAGTATGATTGGTAATGCAGTAGCTTCTATTCTATTCACTTACTATCTTTGTTGGGGAAAGCTGTTTAACGTGTACTTATCTCTGCTCCCCCCTTTATATATATGGTTGTGTCTGGATCCCTTGTTAGGGTTAGGTGGTATGGTCAGTCTGTAGCAGCTACCTTGACATACAGTCATGTATGCTCCAGGACACAATGGGGGGAGGGTGTGAACACTTTGAAAGCCTGCAAGCTGTACATGTAACTGTGACAGCTGTGTCCACCCAGTCGTTACAGGAGAGCCAGGGTAATGGTACCCATTACAGTCCAATCGAAGCATGTGTTTAAGGTACATCTCTTATGCAACAGTGTCAATAGCAGAGTAGTAGGCGAGATATAGTTAGGGTATCTGAATATGTGCAGTGTGTCCCTACCTGCAGGCCTGTGACTTGCAAAACTGGGTAGCTGATAATATTGCACCAATAACCTATGGGGATTAAAATTGCATGAGTCAGTTCTCACTTGCTGTATTCACAAGAATTTAATTGAAATGCAACACACTAGATTCGAATCCAGGACTGTGTGTGAAAATAATGCTCTATATGCAAAGCATTTAATAGACTGAGCTACTGAGTCAATGCCGTACCAGGTGTATTTGCCAGATATATGTGCATACACACAGCTGTGACACATGCCTGCATCCATCAGTATGTGCATGGGTTTCAAAGGCAGTTGTTTTGCAGCAGGGTCCCAATTGAACATATGTACTGTGCCACTGATGCCTTAGCAGATGTGTTTGAAGATTCTTCAGGTAAAAGTGAACATTCACTTGCTATCCCAAGCCTCACGTACGGCCATTATTATTTGTTTGGCTGTATACTGGAGTATTTCTGCATCAGAGTCCCAGGGGCACTCTTATTTGTTACATTAGATTTTATTTCAATCTGTCAGTGACAATCAATATGTATTGCTGGAAACACCTGTGTTAATTAAGAGCTGTGTGCTCTAGTGGGTTAGTGCAGTAGATTGTAGTTGAAAGGGGCTTGGGCTTGAAACATGGCAGGGGAGATTATTTTATACATGTGCTTAATGTTGTGAGAAACACACAGGATTATTAAGGCAGTTTAAAGCACTTTTAAGCAGGTTTGGGTGGTTTTGCATGGCACTCTGCTTAGCTCTACACAAACCCACACTAAAAATTTAAAAAGAAAAAAAAAAGGGCCTGCAAGATGACTTGACAAAAAATATGTCTATCTTTCTCAAGAACAGCACAGTTTCTGTCCTAGCTTTATCATTTCCATTATTTATCTGCATGGTGACTGACCTTTTGCTACATACATGGACATTGTGTGGATTTTGTGGATTGGAAAAAATACTTTTGACAATGTGAATTATTCCTTTCTCACAGCTTAAATATATCAGCCATTTTAAGGGCTTAACAAGAAATAAATTCTCCTCACCACTGCTAAAGACACCGAGGGTAGACAAATGAACAAAGAAAAAAGACCTTGGGTGTCGTCCACAGCTTCAGGCTTCAGACTGTTAAAACACAATTTATTAATCGCTTAAAAAGTGAAGCTGACAGAATGTAAACTTTACTAGAATATGGTGAACTGAAAAAAGTTAAGTATCCAAGCAGTTGTCATCCACAGCTTCAAACTTCAGGCTGTTAAAACTCAATTTATTGAAAATTTAAAAAGTGAAGCTGACAAAATGCAAGCTTCACTGAGATGCTGAAATAATTAGCCAAGTAATTAACATCCACAACTTCAGGCTTCAAGTTGTTAAAGCACAGTTAATAGATGCTTTGTAAGCAAAGCTGACAAAAACATATACTTCACTGGAGTGTAAAAAGCTGATGAAATTGTCCAAATGATAAGCGCTTTCGGCAGATGCCTTCTTCAGATCATATAAAAGTGTGGTTAGCTCTTCCTGTTTATAAAGGAAACACAATCAAGAGCTGGTAGCTAATTGTCTTTGGTGTTCTTAAAGGCACAGGACAAAAATAAATGTGCAAAGTGGAGATTTGGCTCCTATAATGTAGTTCAATGTTAAAAATGCTAGAATCATGTATTAATGTTTGGTAGGTTTCTTCTACATTTTAGAACCGGTCTGAGAGGTACTATTGTATTAAGACCTGGGGGTCGATTGGCTCTAAAATTGTTGATCCAAAAGATCTCTCTCAATTCTGTCCTGTTATGGACATCTCCTTCCCTGATGTTTTGGGTGACCACTTCCACTGCTTTGAACAAGAAATTATGCGTAGGATGGACCAATACATGTGCTGCTAAGGCATTATGTGGAACTTTCTGATCAATGTCTCTGACATGTCGTAGAATACGATCCTTTAATCGTTGGTCAGTTTTACCAAGATAGAAAGCTTGGCACTTGCGACAGGTAGCCAAATAGATAATATGGCTAGTAGTACAATCAGCATAAACATCGAAATGAAAGTTACGTCCAGATACTGGGTGGAGAAAAGTATTACTGGTATCTAAATAAGGACAAGCTTTGCATCTGCAGCATTTAAAAGTACCTTTGCAGTCTGATAGTGGGGCTTATGTCATTAAATGTTAAACCACCTGCCTGACAGATTCATATCTGTGCATTTCTACTCATGTCAAGAATGCTATTTTCACCCTAGGTACTGTTCTTAGCCCTCATTTGTTTTCAGTCTTCATTAGTGACCCAACTAATAATTTATGTAACTGAAATGCCACATTTCTTCCTGAGAACATAATTAGCCTGGGATCAGCACCTCAGCTCACCAAGGTTCAGCGTTATCTTCAAACAAACTTTCTAAAACATTTTTGTCTGCTTTCCCAACAGAAACATTATTGTGAACTTTGAAAACTGTGCGTTTTGCTGCACCTTAAAAGGTTCTTTAACCAAGAAAATAATTAAAAAGGTTCCCATTTTTGAGACATTGTGCAATATTTATAAAATCTCAATTATATAAGACAATAAATGTAGAAGAAAACCTTTGAAGCATGTACAGTACAAAGCCGAATACATAATACATTCATTTTAACCTCAAAATATTACAAAAGCAATGTATGCAGTGAATATACAATGAACTAAGTATAGGTTTATATACAAACATATATATATATATATATATATATATATATATATACACACACACACACACAAACACAAACACACACACGTGTGTGTGTGTGTGTGTGTGTGTGTGTGTGGGGTCTGTACATATTTTGAATGCAAAGGTATGACTGTAAGCATCCTCTTTGTAAGGACTATAGCTTATATTGCTTTGAAGACTTACTGTTTTGTAATGTTAACATCCATTAAGAGCAAAGTGGCATAATTAAGTAATGTAGGCATGTTTTCTTAAAGCCTAAGACTTATGTGATTTTCTTGCTATTAAGATTTTTAACATCTGAATAAAAAAATTAATTTACATCTCAGCAGCCTGCCCTTTCTATGGTAGAGTCTTCTGATAAACAGTTATAGAAGCTACAGCTATAGACATTTGGATCTTCATTTTTTATTTTGCTATGTTATTCCTTTCTCATTTCACTGAGATATTTATGAGTCTCACTTTTTAATTTCTCCAAGTCTTTTGGGTTTCTAATACCATGATGGGAATGGACCCCCGTTCCTAAGTCAAAGTATGATTAAGGATCATGAAATAAGTATTGTTTCAATCTTTGATGTTAGCCGGAAGTACTCTTTGCAGCACCGCATTGTGCCCAGTATTGACTCCTCTTGCAATTCATATGGAGTTACGTGTATTGGTGACATATCTAAGTACGACTGTAAATTCTTTTTTATAAGACCCATTGCCCCTACTACTATTGGAACTTTCTGGGCATCAGTCTCCTACATTACCCTCATTTCTGCATGCAAATCCTGGTATTTTATGACTTTGTCTATCTATACGTAAGACACTGTATGCACTGGGTGTAGCAGTTTCAATGATTAATGCTACTTTTGTCCTCTTTTCATGGACTACTATATGTTTTTTTCTCACATCTATTATTTTAAACTGTTGATAATGGGTGATCCTATGTGATATAAACTTTATTATTTTCTGTAATGCTTTGTTGATCATGTTTCCAATGTTTTTCAGCTACTTCAGTATTATAATGCTTGCACAATCCCCAATGCAGCAGTTTTGCCACATTATTATGTCTTTCAGTATACAGTCCTTCTGCCATTAATATATCAAAATCAGCAATGAGATGTGTGACTGTTTCCAGTTTTGTTTTACAAAACCTACATTTGTCTGTTTCTACCACATGTTCAATGGACTTTGTAAATCAACATGTACATAGTCCACTATCTTGGGCTGTCAATATTAATCTTTCATCACTTCGTTTGAATTAGCCTCTCTTTAACCATTCCTGTATTTGATCCTGATCAACATGAAGTTCTACCAAAAATTTTCTAAACTTGCAACTATATTTATGCATTTTCCACATTTCTTGCCTTCTCATTTGATTCTTCACCTTATATTATTTCTTTTGTTTTATGACACACTCATTTGCTGCCTGATTTTTATCTACTTCTGGTTTGATTTCCATTCCCACTTGACACTGATATGCAAGGGATGTCTTCTTAGACTATTTTCCTCATGTTTTAAAACTTTCACTATCTTTGGGTCTTGTGAGGTCACCAGATATGTATGCAGTCCTCCAACTGCAGATCTATACACGTAATCAGTTTCGAGGAGGCCCTTACATCCTTCAGAATGGGAAATATATAATCTTGATATACACTGAGTTTTATAAATCATTTGATAAACATGAAGCATCCTTCTAGTTTTCCTGTTCAACCAGTCCAACGCATTTTGGGGTCAGTCAGTCACTCCAAAACGGTAAGTTAAGACAGGAAGAGCCAATTTGTTTATACCTTGGACTTTGTTTTTAGATTAGATGTCAGCACTGTTTTCAATATTAATTTTACCCCTGGATTCACTAATCCTCCATGCAGGACTAATCTAGTCCTGCACAGAAGCGGCAGTTTAAGAGGAGGATGGCAGCGCGCCATGCATATTAAGGAAGGCGTGCTGCCCGAACACCTAATGCTACATGGAATGCAGACAAGTGCAGGGGGTGTGTCTGAGAGCAGAGCTCTCAGAATAAACACACCCCTGCAAAGTAGAACAGATGAATGTGTACATAAAAGAGCAAGACCGCTCATAAGTGTCCGCATATCCCCACCAACAGTCCCCATGTGTTCAACAGCAACAGTACACTGAAAAAAAACACGAAGAAACCCTTGTAGTAATTTATTTAAAACTCTGAGTACAGCTAACTGTAGGTGCGTGGGTTTGCCCATCTCTTAGTTACGGGTAAAGCAGCATAAAAGGCTGAAAAGGATAACAAGGAAGATATAGCAAATGAAGCAGCACAGCAATAGCGTAGTAAACAGAGCATCCGCCTAACGAGGAGGCATTCCCGGCTCGAGTCTCACTGCAGCACATACCATTTTCCATGTGTAATCTATATACGGACACTTATGTACATTTTATTGCTGTATAACCTACCAAATAACATTTAAATGTGAACTGGAGTACTAAATGAAATCACATGTGAAGAGTCAGTACCATAATGAATATGTCAGCAGTAAGCAGGCGTAAGCACAGATAAGTAGTAGTAAGCATATGTAAGCAATAGTAAGTGTGTGCAAGTGCGTTTGGGTGGGGTGAAGCACCGCCGATACAGATCAAGCAAAGGAGACGCTAACTGCATGTAACACACAGTGACTGGAAGTCAGTAGTGCTAACCTCTGCGCAAACCCACTCACAACCACTTGAAAGTGCCTTAAGCACACCGTATCCAATGGCCGGTGTCACGTGTGAGTCTGTGTACACTAACGGAGTCAGTCGTAGGTATCGCAAAGCATATGTGGCACACAAGGATGGCTGGTATGCACAAGAAACACAGTATCCAGCAATATCAGTCAACCTTACTGGATATGTAGCTAAAGAATTAGAGGTATATGTGTTTGTATGAATACCCATAACTATATAGATATATACCTCCCCCTCTCTGTAGTACAAATGTATACATACATAGATAGACATATAAATAAATACCCACAAATACAGATATACATATGCAGACACCCATACATCCACATGTTAGATATATATACAGCAATATATATATATATATATATATATATATATATATATATATATATATATATATATATATATATATATATATATATATATATATATATATGTGTGTGTGTGTGTGTGTGTGCGTAGATATACACACATATATAACTATGATAAGATACAGCACCTAAGAATGACATATGTTCACAGGCCATGCCAATGGAGGTGAGAGGCTCAAGCAAGAAACATGTAACACGTAGCATGAACCCCCCCCCCCCAGCCAGACAGGGGAAACATACAAACAAACCCACAAACAATGTAAACAATCCACTGCTCCCCAGACCACAGGCAGGATACAACCGGGGGAGGGGACACAGTGGACCTGTGAAGTCTAATCTTGGAACAGAGACGGGAGCGTCTCTTGTGGGACACCCCAAAAATTGTCTTGTTATAGGAGGAATCCCGTGCGACGACCTATCAAGGTGGGGTGTGTACATACCCGGACTACAAGGGTGGGAAAGCCTGATGGCCCATGGGTTGAGACAACATACTAGATGGGTCCCGTGAAGTGGAGAGTGGGCAGTGTGTAGTGGTGTGTTTAGATCTGACCTACACCCAGAGTAAGGATGAGTGCTGAAGAGGAGGTGTGGGTGGGGGGAACTATGGGTAGGTAATTAGGGTCTAGGCATGCAGGTGTTTTCTGGAGTTGGTCTATACGGACAGCCCCAGGGATGTAAGCAATAATGTTCATTGGGCAGACGCACTGCCCAATGAGTGGCCACACCCGCTACGAGTACCACTGCAGCACAGTTTATTTTACATGGCAAAGAATGGAATAACCAGCTGTAGATGTAAATATGTAGAGGTATGTGTGTGTATATATACCCATAGCTACATGGAGATATAACTCTCCCTCTCCATAGTACAAATGTTACATACATAGACAGAATATTTATATCAATACCCACATATAGATATATACATATGTAGACACCCATACATCCATATTTCGTTAGATATATATATATATATATATATATATATATATATATATATATATATATATATAGATATATATACAGCAATATATATATATATATATATAGTTATGTAGATATATATATATATATATATATATATATATATATATATATATATATGTAAATATACACATATATATAGCTAGGATATGATACAGCAGTTAAGAATTACATATGTTCACAGGCCATGGAAATGGGGGTGAGGGGTCCAATCAACAAACGTGTAACACATAGCATCAACCCCTCCCCCCAGCTAGACCAGTGAAACATACAAACACACAATAAAAGTAAACACACCACTGCTTCCCGGACTACAGCCAGGATACCACCAGTGGGAGAGACCCGCCAAATCTAATCTTGAAACAAAGACATGAATTCCCTTGTGGGACACCCCAAAAATTCTATGATTTTTGGGTTTCCAGCCATTATACAGATGTCCAACGGCAGGCCATGCATGTTCTCGGTCTACAAGGTAGGGGAAGCCTGATAAACCATGGGGGTGAGACAACACACGTGATCGGTCCCGAGAAGTGGGGAGTGAGTAGTGTGCACTGGTGTGGCCAGACCCGACCTGCACCTGGAGTAAGGAAGAGTGCTGAAGAGGATGTGCAGTTTGGGAACTATGGGTACGAAATTATGGGCCTAGCTGTGCAGGTGTTGGCTGGAGTGGTTCTATGTGGACCGCCCCAGGGATGTAAGCAATCATGTGCATTGGGCAGAGCCAACACCTAACGAGCAGCCACGCCTGGTATGAGTCCCAATGCAGCAAGGTCATGTTTACAAAGCATGGTATGTGTTGTTGCAAACCCACTAAATTACACCAAAGAACACTTGGTCGCAACACCCCACTGTAGACATGTAAGCCGGACTAATTGGCATCACAAGGTATTATTGCTGTCCAGACCTCTCAAGTGTCCCTGATATAGACTCTAATATTAGGTCTGTCCCTCTTAATCCCCCTGAAAACTGGTGAGTGTAGAAGAAAAGGTGGTGAATTGTCCTTAATAAATGATAGTAATTCAGAGTTATAGACATTTCACAGCAAAAAACCTATATTAATCCACATTCTCTTATGCTGCAAATGTTTCAGGTTAATACTACAGATATTTAGAAAATGTCCCTGATTACCGCTGATTATTTGAGCTGTCCCTGATTCTGTTGAAGTTTTCCTCCGATCGGTTGAGAGCTATGTTGCTGTCCTCACCCCCACCCAGGGGTATGATTGTCCAGACCTACCCCCAAATGCAGGGTATATACACAGCAGTTGCTGTTGAAGAAACGGCCAGCTGTGGACCTTTCCGTCAGCCTTCCTGCACATCCCTGGACATGTCCCCTACTATCAGCCCCTCTGTGAGGCCCAATAACCTATTGACCCCTGTTGCATTCGTAGTAATGTCCACAGTCACAAGTAGGTGACATCCTCCACACAGCTATATAGGCAGAATCTGGAACCCCCAACCCAGGTGTATTACTGTAGCTGTCCCAGACTACACATGTAAAAACACATGAAGGGAAAACCCAAGCACAATTGGATCGCCACCTGGTGAAGTCCGCCACCCCCCAACACTCCAGACCCCAACACCAACTACTGACACTGACACCTCCTGTCCTCCCTTGCATACATATCCCAACACCCTGCAAACCTGCACTACTGCACCCCCAACAATAAGTCGAATGGCCTACTATACAGTTAAAATGTCCCTGCCTACACCTCCACTATTCACATCTACTCTACAACACAGGTATGGCATAAGTAAACCTAACCCGAATACCTGAGTGTAGCCTAAATAGAAATGCTAAACCGGAATACCACCAAACCTTACACTGACCTTCGTGAACAGTCATACCTGACATGTATACCTGAATGAAGCATGTATAAAACCGACATGTACATGAAGTAGCATGGGGGTATGTGGCAGCAAGCGGGAGTACACCTGTATGGGTGGTGGTACACAGAGTAAGCAAAGTAGAAGCAAACTGGTTTAAGAAACTGTAACCAGAGGTTAGCAGTGCTTACCATCGCACAAACCTGCGCAAACCTGCGTGTTCTGCCCAGCAACAAAATAAACTGCCTCTGCAAGACTCAAACTCAGGACCCTGTACATTATAGTCACAGTAGTCAACCACTAAACCATCATAGCAATACAGTTGAATGAGGTATCAGCAAACTAATCTTCACCACAGGTAAATCAAACCAAAGATGTGAACTGAATCTATGTACAGTGTGAAGTGGTATAACTTGCTACATAACATAAATATGTGAACTGGAGTACTGCAGTAAGCATAGATGTGAGGTGTTATTGTAATAAAGTGTAGAAGTCCCCAGGTCCCTATATAGTGTATGTACACATGAATTACAGATACCAGATACATATAAAACCTGTAATGAAGAATAAATTCCTGCCAGAAGTTAAATATAGTGCAAATTAATTATTAAGCAATGCTAACCGCAGCACAGCTCAACTTAGTAAGAGTAAGCAATGTGTAGGGGAGCCAATCCAATCTGCCTACCGGTATACCCCTATAAGCACTGCCAACCTTAGGTAAGCAGGTGTGCCCATAGCTTAGCCTCTTCAAACCTGGCCAATCATGGAAAAGTGTGGGTAATTGGCCATAAATAAACCACACAGGCGGGAATACGTTCCATAAGTGGTTGTAGCTTCCTACTGCAGGCAGAGTGGCTGATGTGGGTGAAGGCACTCGTTTAAGAGCGGAGTGCTGGGGCATCCAGGAGTCAAAACTCATGGTATGGCTTCTTGTACACCACCATGAGGAGAGACCACTGCAGGGTCAGTACCAGGGTTCCAGTATAAAATGGAGGCCTGGGACAGTCTTGCCCGTGACCTCACCAGTGCCACAGGTATCCCTCAGGCTGGTGAGCAGGTCAGGCACCACCATGCTGACCTGAAGCAGCAGAGGGGGGATGCATTGGAACAGTGGATCCAGCAGTCTCGGCAGATGGCTGATGCCCCAGTACTGAGTAAGTACTCATTCCACTAAGTAGTTAAGAATTGCCTAGCTTGTGTATACTATGGATAGGTATGGCTAAATATCACTGTCTTCCTCCGACAGCTGAAGATGAGTGGGCTGTGAACCAGCAAGCCCATGATACTAGGTTGCAAAGGCTGTGTTGTGAGGCAGGTTAGTATTACTCTGCGTGTACTGTTATAACAAATAAATATAAGAGCCTTAGAAAGTGTCGTACCAGTAGGAATAAATGTGTAATATTCTCTGAATAAAGGTATAACCCCTGAAGTGCTTCTGTGTAGTCTTCTTTCATATGTAGTTGAACAGTTGCATAATATAGACAGTACTGTTGTATTAAGCAGTGTTACTCACACTGTGGTATGCAGATTAAATGTGTAGGTCTGTATAACAATGTTGGAAGTGCCAAAAGGTCAGTCATATTGTACAAGTGAGGGAGACTTAGATAGAAGACAGTAGAAGCTTCACATTAATTCCCCGATGGCACAGTGTTCTGTGATGTTAACTACAATTTTGCTGTCACACACAGCAGTGGTTTGAATCCTGGGAGTACTAGTAAGTTGTATGCATAATCATACCCCACAACTGTACAGATTTTTGTTGCAATGTTCGTATAGAAAGCTGTATGTATAATTACGCCCAATAACTGTACAGAATGTGCTAGAATGTTCCAATAGACAGTTGTATGCATATTCATACCCCACAACTGTTCCAGTCTGTCCAGCATGTCCAGATAATGGCCCATATCACCAGCTTGGTACCCTGTTACTCTGAAAAAACAGCGTGAGGTACCCAGAAATGTAGTCAGCTGTTAATGACATATAACTGAAAGTCAAATGTGTACATTGTCATATAATGTACATGAAAACAAACCTGTCATTCTAGCACCTCACCCAAAGTGTATGACAGTAATACACAACATATGTTGCAGTAACACCTGCATTTTGTCATGCCTGTATGTAAGACACAGGTCACGTATATAATAATCTATACACATACCAGTGTATAATATAAGGCCATTGGGTAGTGTAATAATACCTGTAAGGGAAAGATCACTGCAGTGACTAGGAATGTTGTGAAAACTACAAGGATATATTAGTTGTTCATTGAACTCTCTCTCACCCCTACCATATGTGTAAAATAACCCAATGACACTCCTCAACTGGTATGTGTACACTCCAAACATTTGTTGGGACATATGTCCCAATGGTTTTTACATATTCACATTTGTGTCTATGCATGTGCCATGTTAAAATGCACCCATATTGGTGGCCTATTGCCATCAATGACACCTGCATGCTCTTCTAATGGCCACTGTTGTTCCATATATACATGTGTTC
This sequence comes from Protopterus annectens, assembly GCF_019279795.1. Lineage (NCBI taxonomy): Eukaryota > Metazoa > Chordata > Ceratodontiformes > Protopteridae > Protopterus > Protopterus annectens. The sequence continues at coordinate 145,488,178 of NC_056733.1, read as the reverse complement.
TGCTTGCTCTGCAACTGTGTTAAATCTGGTGTGTCAGGTTAATGGGAATACCTATGCATGCTGTTATAACTAATCCTGAATGCTGTTGACTGTTACTGACCCATATCTGCTGTAAACCAGTGACAACACAGCTCATATGGGAAGGACGGTCCCAGTGGACCCACCTGTCCCACCTCAGCTGGCCATGGCACCAGCACATCTGGGGCCCAGCCTGGACCTCCTCCTCCGTGGGCCCTGCAACACCTTCAGGAGGAACTGCTCCATGGAATGGGGCTTGCCCCCCCTCAGAGCAGGCATGGAGGGGAGCCTGTCACCCATCAACAGGTCCGGGTGGTGGTGTATAGGGAGCTTGATCTGGAGTATCGAGAGCAGCTATGCCAGGTTGAGGGCCGAGTAGCATGATTAGAGGGTGAGCCTGCCCCTTTTACACAGCCCCCAGCACAGCCACCTTCGGGCAGTGAAGGTGCAGTGGTGACTGCCCATGGTTGGGGACCTCAGTCCCACTGTTTCCAGTTGGGGGCTCATGGACTTGCGATTTCCAAACACCCCTCCCCGTCCAAGGTGTTTACCCCCCACATGTGTCATATACCGGCTCTGTATGCATCTTGTGTATCTTGTCTGTTAACCTACCCAACCTCCCTCCCCAAATATACCTACTACCCCTTCCCAATATCCCACTCTCACCTGAAAAATAAAAAAGGGCAATCTGTTGCCACAACAACATCTCACCCCATACACAGCTGTCCATTTTGCACACATGTCCACTGGACACATGTAATCTGGTCTATTCGGCATCACAATGAATATATGTTGTCCTCACCCCTCCCCCAGGGATTTGAGGGTCCAAATGTACCCACAAATAGTGTATATGCACAGCTGTTGTTGTAGAAGAAATGGGCAGCTATGGACCTTTCCAATACCCTTCCTGCACATGCCTAGCTATTTTCCCTACTGTCTTTCCCTCTTTGTGCCCCATTTTTCACGACTTTCCTATCAACCCCTTTTTTTTTCTTTTAAAGAAATTAGCACGGGGGTAAGTGGCAGTTAGCACTTTTAAGCAGCAGTGAGCGGGTTTGTGTGGGCTTGCACGGGGGTAAGCTATGCCTACACAGGTTGAGAAATCAGAAGCTAACTGACTGCACAAAACCATAAGCGGAGGTTAGCAGTGCTTACCATCATGCACACCCGTGCAAACCCACTGACAACTGCATAAAAGTGCCTTAATCCCTCTGTAGGCAATGTCCCTTGTTCTGCCCAGCAACAAAATGAACTGCCTCTGCAAGGATCCTGCACTCCATACACAAAGTGATCTACCACTAAACCATGGCAGATATACATAACCTGATGTTTTCACAAACATATCATCCAGCACAATCAGTCAACAGTACAGGAAATTTAGTAATATCATACCACACAACCACTTAATGCAAGAATTCTGGACAAAGTGTGCCAAAATGTGGGTACAAGTAGGGATATATGTCAAATACTGCTCTAAGACACCTAAAATGTTGCTAGACACACAGTGATAAGTATTAGAACACAATTCTTGAAGGAGATGAAGTCTGAAACACAAAAGTGTTGGCACTAGTTAGTGACTACAGTCTTGTGACCATCCAAGTCAATTTCCAACAGAATGAGGCACAGGCCAAGAATATGATCCAAACATACATGGACATATGGACAGATATATATCTGGAAATGTAGACAGATAGACAGCTATATGTGTATATATATATATATATATATATATATATATATATATATATATATATATATATATAGATATATATCTATATATATATCTATATATATATATATATATATATATATATATATATATATATATATATATATAAATATATATACAGCTAGAACTGTGTCTGGCATTACTACATGGGAACAAGATCTTGAACCACTCACTACAACATAACAGACCATATGCACTGTTAATGGGGTGGGGGCTCAAATGAGGGATATCTGGTAATTAGTGCTATGTTACCACCTCCCACAGCCCTAACGGATATGCTGTGCAATCCAATACCCAGCACATGCAGTTTTTGGCCACAGGACCCTCCACGACACCACCACAATGCTTTTACAGTAAGCCAATTCACCTGTAAATGTCAGGGCAATATCTGTAACATATCAAGCAGAAAAGTCATTCTAACGTAGGGAATGTGCAATGTGGAAGGGGTACACATCACAGTGGTTCAGATATGCACACACATCTATACATTGACAAATATGTTCAGGTATATACAAATATATGTATATATATATCTATATATATATATATATATATATATATATATATATATATATATATATATACATAGATATAGATACATATATATATATATATATATATATATATATATATATATATATATATATTGGGATATATATATATATATATATATATATATATATATATATATATATAGGTGCATACACATATACACAGACAAAAGATATTAATAGCCATGCATATGTATGAGTAGTGTGGAAGTACTGGGTGCAAAGTATATCCCTCAGCCACAAGCCCTGTAACTGGTACCTGTGAAATGTATAGTGTGACAACCATTCCCACAAATGAGAATACTGACATTAAACATATACCCACTCACAATTCGAAGGACATGACACGACACGCAGGTATGCATACACAGAAAACTTTTTTTTTGTGTACTATACAATAATGTATGCCATTACTTACAGCACATAAAGCCTGGCATATGTAATCAGTGATGAATGCAAGGCCCACACAGAACAGTAGATGCAAGCAATGTGGATATATAACATACTATGCTGTCCAGGACAAGGCCTTCAATTAGTACAACAGTAGACAAAGGATTTGCCTTCAAGGTAGGTAACAATCAACAATTACTAATGTATTTCAGCATCCTCCAATTACACCCTGTAGTCAAGCCCTAGGGGGGAATGTATTAGTTGTGGTAATGTCAATGTATCAGTCACATGTATGGACCCTGACCAACATATTTTGGGGGAGTCCACAATATGACTGGGATGGTAGCAGGAATGCTAGCAGTAAATAATGATAGCCCGTTAACCAGCAACCCCTAACTGTATCACAGCAAGACAAAGACTGCCATATATGTGGAGGCCAGAGGCAGGCACACAGGGCTTTTCTTGCAATATTGCTGTTATACATCCTGGACATTGCTGGTGTTACAGGATTTGTTGCAACATACCCTTATGCAGGAATACGACATTAGAAACACAAATGGATGTAGCCATGTACTGATAGCATGCAACATACAGACTGCCATTGATATATGTAGGGCAAGACTTGTGTAGTGCACAGACCAAACCAACCAGACAATTCACTGACCATCATGTGGATAGGCCCACAGTTGAGAGCTATGCAGACAGACTGCATTCCATCCTAAACTACTATGTACACACATAAACTGCAAGACCAGCAGTATACAATGCACTTAAGAACACTACTCACTCTGTCTGTAGGTCTGGAACCTCATACAAATGTGTAATTGGCCTCTGTCTGCAATTCCTGCTGTAAGAGATATTGCAACCTGCTGTCTGTAACACTGCTGCCCACATACAGGAAGGATGTCCTCCATGCTGGAATGGTTAAGGGACAACGCCCACATGAGTAAGTATTTTATAGTACTGGGTTGCCATGACAGTGGTTATCTGAAGTACTACACAGCAGGCTGAATGCAATTAGCAACTGTTGCACACTAATTGGTGCAGAGCCCATCACCTGATCATGTGCATCACTTACAAAAGCCATGTTGCAATCCATTCAAACCAGCTCAATCACTCTAGTGGAGACACACACACACACACACACACACACACACACACACACACACACACACACACACACACACACACAAAAGAAAACCTTAAACAACAAGCTGTCGCAGCTGTCAGGAAAAAAATGACAGGTATGTAAAACATATATGTATGTAATTAAAAGTAGTATGTGGTATAGAATAATAGGAAATATGATGTGGAATGTTTATATGTGCCATCTGTAGTTGTCCCTGTAATGAAGTTCTGCTGAACAACTGCCCTGGACAATACTATCTGTCCCTGTAGGCAGTGGGACATACCCACCAACTGTTTCAGATCAGCAAGGAATGACAAAGATTTAAGCCATAATATGTGTGTTTGGTATGTTACTGTTGGCAATAGCTGGTGGTGGATGTACTGCTGTCAAGATAGACACATGGGTGTCAGAGCACACCACATGCAGGCTAGTCATGTTAATGTTTAATGCAGCATGCACAAATGCCATAGGTGTATAATAGGCTTACCAGCAATCTCTCACCATATATACCACCCTAATGTTAGTCTGTGTTCATATGTGACACCTGGCTGTGTTGCAGTAAGGCAGAACAGTGCAGCTGTGAATGACAGACAGTTACAGAATGTGGCCAGATGTCTGTATGCACCCCACATATAGATAAATATCTGTGTGATATATAATTAGACAGGTATGTCTACAGATATGCAGACAGTCATATAGATGTAGGTATATCAACACCCACAAAATATATATATATATATATATATATATATATATATATATATATATATATATATATATATATATATATATATATATATATATATATATATATATATATATATCTATATATATATGTATATATATATATATATATATATATATATATATATATATATATATATATATATATATATAGTGGCACCGACAATGGCATGCAGGTGAAATAGTCTGTAACAGGCCAGCAGAGATAGTGTCCCCAGAGGGAGCATGGCTACAAACACATAGCACAAAGCATGGCACAGACACATAGCACAAAGCTTGGTACAATACAACATATGTCCCAATGGTGGGTAAGCAGCCGACATATCAGTTGCATTCTGCGAATGGTTTGTTGTAGCTGATATGGTGGGGGGAGACAAAGATGTGTATTAAGAACTATGGTAACCCTGCCGTATGAGTTGCACTGACCTGTTTCCATCTTTATGTCTTCCAGGGAGGATGTTCCATATCCGTTTGCCAGCTTACAGTGCTGCCAAAATAGAAGTCATCATTGCACATTTGGTACAGCACTATGAACAGCTGTTCGGACGGACAGCCCATGACCAGCAGGAGAGGACCGCTCTGTGGAATGAACTAGTCCACAGGGTCAATGATGTTGGACTGCATAACCAGAGCTATGAGCAGGTCCGGCATCATTGCAGCGACCTGCTTCGCCATGTATGTCGGCGTGCAGTTGCTGTACGGGGAGATCACCTCACAATGGGGGGGGGGCAAGCCATCCATCCACCCCTCACCCGGGTGGTGGACCTACTCAGGAGCCTTGTGGCACCTGCCCACCTGCAGCACTAACAACTGGCAGGGCGCATTGTGGAGGTGGGTACCACCGACACACTTGCTGAGGAGCGTGCAGGTAAGGCCCCAGGGCACATCAGTACACCACTTGTGTGTATCCATCTGCATCTGTACAGGTACGTCATGCAAATCTGAGATGTCATATACATAGTCTGTTGCTGTGTAGTAGTAATAAACAGACGTGCATAAGCTACAGTATTGTGGACCCCTACTGTAGATGTAATGTAATGCTGCACTCAGCCTTTATGAATGCCACAGCTGTGGCTACTGACAACAACTTTCTCACACTCTTATGTAGGTCCCTACAGGATACCACCACAGCAGCAGCCTGTAGTCGGTGAGTATGGTTCATGTTCATGCATGACAGGACATTGTGCATGTAATGGCTATGGGATATTCCATGCACACATCTAACACACCTACCCATACTGCATGCTGTACATGTTCACGTTTTGTTGCTGTGAAATGCACTGCATCACAGTAGTGACCATGCTGGTGTATCGGAAGGGTTCAACAGACACATGCAAGATAACTAACATCCTGTCATTATGCAATGTGTCTACAGGGATGAGACGTATGGCAGGGTACACGGCCTACAGTAGGGACATGTGTGAAGCAACACCCTTGTGGTTGTAACTGCACACAATCAGGTATGTAACTGTGGCAGACGTAATCCTGACCCCATAGCAATAGTGAGAGCAGTGTGTGCACTCCAAGGGATGTGCACATGAGTAGACCTTGCAACCATGCAGAGTTCTTGGACATGTGAAGGACCCCCCCCCCACAGCCATGGTAAGGTCTGGTGGGTGTCAGTGTAATAGTCCTGTACTGGTCATACATGCACTGCTGATGTTTTGATCTGTAAATCAGACATCAGGCATTCACAAATTATATCTGTTCACATATCATCCCAGGTATGAGGTGCTGTAACACATAGGGGCTGTGAGCATTGGAGCTGACATAACAGACACAGTACTACATAAGCAGCAATGGTTTGTACACCTGTGTGGTATGGTGCACAGTACAAGGCGGGGTGCAGAACAGGTTAACAGTAACACTTTGTACATGGGTGCAGTGTTAACAAGGGGAAGGGCCATCACCTACCAACACAGCCCATGCATCACACACATGTATACTGCCGCTAGCATGAGGTCACTATAATTGCACTGCATGCTGTTGAGCACCAGATGTAATGCATACTGACAGAAGGGTAATGGGAGGACTGTGTGTACAAAAGGTGTGCAACCCCACATGTAGGTGCGTGTGTGTGTGTGTGTGTGTGTGTGTGTGTGTGTGTGTGTGTGTGTGTGTCTGTGTGCGTGTGGGGTGTTGACTGTGTGTGTAAGTGCAATCTGGTGGAGTGTGGTCGATGCATGTCTGATGTGTGTGTACATGTGTGTCTGTTTGTGCAGGTGTCCATGTATGCACAGGCGATAGTGGGATTGATCACATGGCAGTACTTCTCCTTGGGATTGTGCTGTACATGTTATGACACATGAGACACCAGAACAGCCTGTCTGATATGTGAACACAGGACAGCTGACAGAATAACAAGGTCTGTAGCACAGAACATGCATTGTGAGAGAAAGTAAATACCAAGTATACACATCATATTGCCAGCAGCAGATATATAACTGTCTACCCACGTATGCAACACTACTAATGCAATGGGGAATTACCATACCACATCAGTGAGTGTATCCAGGTATTACTGTTGTCCGCAAGACGGGTTGATTGTGCAGCAGATGTGGCATGGACTGATCAAGACTGTAGTATGAGGCTCTGGTGTATGACATATGTAGTGAATGTAGCAGCCCCAACCATATAGGGACCATGTACACCATGACTGGACATACACAGGGTAATACTGGATGACAGCAGTGAGGCCATGTACAACCTACTCCACCAAAGTCAGGGAGGTGATGGAGTAACAGATCATTTGTTGTGATCACATGTATAGGCATGGAGAGGTATGATATGTTAATGGGTAGTATTAATGAGTGTATGTTAACAAGTGCCATGCAAGATGGGGAACATATGTAACTGAATGTGGGACTGACTGTAAACCCAGGGCAAAGGAGGTAGTAAGGTGGACTGTCGATGTTTGTGGGTGTACATGTGTGTGTGTGTCTGTGTGTGTGTGACTGTGTGTGTGTGTGTGTGTGTGTGTGTGTGTGTGTGTGTGTGTGTGTGTGTGTGTGTGTGAGACTGTGACTGTGTGTGTGTGACTGTGACTGTGTGTGTGTAAATGTGCGTACTGTTATGCAATGCTGTACAGGTCTTAAAGTGTGTGTTTGTTTCCCCTGCAGGTGGCAAGGTGGGTCAGGGTTCTTCCTGCATGAAAACTGAGGTAGGTGTCCGTACAGACACTGATGATGATGATGGTACTGTTGAGGCACAGGTGTGGTTGTCAAAGGCCGTCAATGCACCTACATGTGTCATCACCCTCCTAGTCACCCCAAAGCCCGCACACAGTTACAGTGCCCCTACAAACCCCATCACACGTGGTAATAGCAGAGGAACAGTTGGTGGTTGATGCCAATGACCAGGAAAGTGTGGTGCCCATGCCAACTGTGTCAGGTCACAGTCGGCATAGCTGGATGTTTGGCAGGCCAACACATTGGCAGATGTACCGTGGTGCTAGTGGGGGTGGTCACTTGTCATATATATAGGAATATATACATATATAAATATATATGAACATATATACATGCAAATGCCTACATCTATGGATATATATGTCTGCATCTACATGTGTAAATATATACAGCAGGTCATTTATATGTCAGCAGATATATACATGTACATATATAGGTGTATACGGACAGACATCTGGTGATAACAATGAGGATATAACAATAACATATATGTCCTCATGCAACGTTAATGGTGTTGAGAGGCCCCACACAATATAAGTCTGGTACGAATAGGTATACTCTACCCCAGCCAAGCACGTCTGCCCTGTAATACAGTAACAAGTGTTTCAGATCCCATAACCAGGACCACACACGACATGACCATCCCTAGGATACATATACACAGACAGATATATGCAGATACAGGTATATATATATATATATATATATATATATATATATATATATATATATGTAAGTACACATACACACACAAAGATATGTACAGTAAGATACATATGTAGTACGTGCACACAATACTGAGCAGCCAGTTTTCCTACAGTCACCACCTTACCAACTGGAGACTGTATGAGACACCCATACGAATGACATTCATAGCCTGCAGCACATACCCATAGAGATATTAAAGGGTATAATACCACACACAGGTGCCCATAAATGAATGTGAATGCTATATTTGTGTACTATGACAGTTGTATATGCCATGTCATGTAGCCATTTAGACACTGACATCCATATGAACAGTATAATGCAAGTGTGAAAAAGGTATACTGAGACAGTAGTCTGGAAAGGTTGATGCAGGTTGCTGTCCAGGCTGAGGCCTTCTAGTAGTGCAATAGTAATGACAGACTGGCCCACTGCATGTCAGACAATCAACAGTACGTAATGCAGATGTATAGGTCAGCAGCTTCTATCTACACTCTGTACACAATCCCTAGGGGTACAGACCCCAGTTGACAAAATGGGATGTATCTGTTACATAACAAGGCATAAGTGATACCATCACAATCACACTGACAAACAGAACATTCTGTATGGCAGGAAGCAATAGGCCTGCATTTACCCACGGTGGACTGTATGGTAATGTACATCCAGATACCTTAAGTCAGCTTACCCCAGATACCCACACATGTTGTAACAGCCCAGGTTAGTCATGGTGCACCCCCCCTACACTCACTACTACTGGGCCATATACCACGGTTACATACACTGCCCTCTGCAGTGCATTCGGGTACACATGTATTGTGTAGGTGGAACCCACACTTATATGGCCCCAACTCCCCAGTATGTGTGTGGGCCACAACAGCAGTGGAGGGATGGCAGGAATGACAGCATGACATACACACAGCCCACTACATAACAAACCCTAACAGCATGTCACATGTGCAAAGCCAGGTATGTAGGTGGAGGACAGAGTCTGGAACACAGGCACATATGAATACAACTGTTGTCATACAGTAAGCAAGATATGTAAATGTGTACATATCTATATGGACATATGTGTAATGATATATACATATATGTTTACCGTATGTCCTGTGCATGAAGTGGAGCCCTACTTCAGCCCCAATAGTCCCAACCTCTCAGTGCAAGGGAATGTCATGTAGGTATTGCAGGTATATTTGTAGACAATTGCTACTGTAATAGGGATCGTCTTCACAGACATGGTGTGTGTGGGAGGCCACATCTGCTGTGAACATGTACGACATCATAAGGTCATCATAGTACAGTACCACTGCTAGCACAGTAATGGACCTGTTGGGTTACAGCTGTGATACACCCAATATATGTGGACAGTCTGACACACGCTGGTCAGTCCAGAGGTATACACAGAACCCCTTCATGCAAGACATGTGGACCAGACCTGTCAGTGTGGATGTTAACAGCCATGTAGATGGGTATAACATGTAAATAATGGTATACAATTGCCCCCATAGGTTATGCATTCATGCACCCCTGTCTGTCCTGACACATAATAACTGCTGGTACAGAGGTGCCATGGCCACATACTACCCACTTGTTAGTGACATACATCTGAACAGCATCCCACTGCTTTGTCTGACATACATGACTGTCATGGTGGCCCGGCAGAAGTACATCTGGCAAGTATCTGGACATGACATCCACTGGATAAGTACAGTAATGTGCTAGGCATGTAACAAAGCACAGTGCAAGCTACAGGCAGACTGACTCAACACTAGGCTACATCTCCCATGTGGGAACACACATGTACCTGCATAGATAGCAGGCTCTACAGGCATGTCACATCACAAAGTAACAGACACCTGTGTGAAAGTGCATAATGACAACCAATGTGAACACAGCCACAGCCACATATGGTAAGCTAGCATACTATTACAGTATATGGACTATCTGACCTACACCATCCTCATATGAGACACTCACACAACACCCCTACATATACTGGGCCGCTAGACAGTGTGGTCTGATGCCTGTCTGTGGTATGGGACATGTGTGTGTTCGCTCTTACAAACGTGTAAGCTGATAGGGTGACATACAGTGGAGCAGCATGCAACATCAGATAGAGCAGGACCAGGAACATTGACATCTACAACAGTCTCTACACAGGCCAAGGTACATATTCACTATACGTAACAAAAACAGCAAAAACAGTCCAGTAAACTCAGATAAAAGAGAACACACCAAACTAGAACCAGGAAGCTGTTCAGGATACCAAACCAGGAATGCGTACGGAAACTGTCTTGTGTTTCTGAAATAGTAGCAAAAAAACTTGTAAATGCCAGTGCCAAAAGTACATGAAGGTGAAAAGGCTTTAGAAGCTGTTGGAACACGCCAAACCAAGTAGTTTCCACAAAAATCTTTTATTCCACAAAGACAAAAATAGAATCCAAAGTAAACCAAGCGCTTTCGCCTGGACTGTTCCAGGCTTTTTCAAGGTTAAAATGAGAATGTGGCCATGCTGGTTAAATACACAGGCTAATAAGCCAATTTAGCAATTAAGATTCAAATAGCATCCACAATTAAAGTGCCAAAGTGCTTCATCTTTCTGTGTATAATTCTAGTGAAGCTATTGAATACACTTCATACACTATGCACATCTTGTGTATTACAAGTGTAAGTTAATATTTCTTATGTAACTACATGCTACAGAAGTTCATTAATTGCTATGGTAATGAAGATAATAATAAAAAAATGAAAAAATAAAATATAATAAAACAAATACAAAGAAATATCTAAGTAGATAATACTATCATATACTTATTTATAAAATCATTAAAAATATAATACAAAATAACCTTTTAAACTAAAAACGTTGTACTATTGTCTTATAATGTACCACAAATAATTTGATTTACCTACATATTCTACATTTATATATAAATTATGTGTAAATTATTCTATTATCTAATTAATTTTATAATTTATACATTTATTAATAAAATTCATGTCCAAATAAAATTCAAATGTAAATAAATCCATTTGTGACATTTTCTTTTTAAACAACTTTCTTACTATATTTCATGTTCTGTTTTTTAAAGTTTACAAAGTGGACACAAAATACATGTTAAAAAAACACTTATAATTTATTTCTTTTCACCTTCAATATACTGTTAATACTGATACTATCGTTCATACCTGGATTTTTAGAGGCATCCAGTTTTAATTGCCAAATTAACTCCCTGGTTTCTAGATAACATTCCCAATCACCTCCTCTAGGGTCAATAGTGACCCGTTCTAGGACAAAAAATTTTAAAGTCATATTGGTACATATTAAGGAATGCTTGAAGAATGCATTTGTACTTTTCTTTTTTTCTATCTCATATGTGTGTTCATAAATTCTTTTTTTAAGCATTCTAGTAGTTTTCCCTACATAGAAACCTTGACAGAATGTACATATACCTAGGTACACTACTCCCACTGTATTACAATTGTGGTATCCTGGTGTCCTTAAAATACAATTCCTAGATGGCAAACGTACTTCCGCAGCATTTAAAAGATAATTGCACTGTTTACACATACCACATTTGTATGTACCATTCTTTCTATGAGAGGAAACAGTGTTGGTCAATTGTCTTAAATTAGAATTTTGTTCAAACATCCCTTTTAAGTTAATATCACGTTTTCTAACAAATGTTAGTGTCTCAGGTAAATAAGCTTTAATCTGCTCCTGCATAGTTAATATAGGCCAAAAGGCTTGCAGGGTATTTTCTATATATCTTGAATCACTAGTGTATGTATAAATAAAACTTTTCTGTACTTCATTTTGCCCTTTATTGTTAGTTATTGGAAGTGGTAGTCCTTTGCTAAGAAGGGGACAGAATTTTGAGTCTCTTTTCTCTAGTACTTCTTTTGTTACTGATTTAATTAACTGTACAGGATAGCCTCTTTCTACAAACATTTTTGTTAAAGATGTAACTTCTCCCATAAAAGCTTCTGTTGTGCTACATATTCTAGATGCTCGAATCAATTGACTTCTGATTATTCCCTTTTTGGTGTAGTTAGGGTGTGAACTGTCAAAATGTAAAAATGTGTTCGAAAAAGAAGGCTTCCTATAGATGCTTGATTGAAAGTGTTCACTTTCTCTGTCCTTAGTTAAAAGAATGTCCAAATAGTGCAATGAATTACTACTAAGTTCATAAGTGAATGACAAAAAATCAGTAGTTGTGTTGATATATCCAAAAAATTCCAAAAAAGTTTCCTTAGGACCTTGCCATAAGATACATATGTCGTCCAGGTAGCGTTTGTAGAATAAAATCTGTTCTTTCCATTTAGTGGAGTGTATAAAAGTTTGCTCCCATTTGTGTAAAACAATGTTTGCATACGATGATGCACAAGGGGAGCCCATAGCTACCCCTTTGTTTTGTCTAAAGAATTCCCCATTAAAAAAAATGTAGTTGTTGTTTAGAATGATTCCCATAAACTCAATAAGTATGTTGATCTGGTTGTTACTTAAATTGCTTAAATTAATTAGGATGTCAGAAAACCAGTCTAATCCTATGTCGTGAGGTATACTTGGGAACAATTCAACTACATCTATTGTAATCATTAATACGTCCCTGTTACAAATATTGGGTGGAATACTAGCAAGGAATTCCCAAGAATTTCTGCAAACATATGGGAGCTTGGAAACCACGGATTTAATACTGTATTCAACATATTTACCTAGCGGTTCTGTAATACTGTTAGCTCCAGCAACAATTGGCCTAAATTTCAAAGGTGTAATACCTTTGTGAACTTTAGGTATGCCAAATAATATAACCTATAATAATTTTAACCTTGAAAAAGCCTGGAACAGTCCAGGCGAAAGCGCTTGGTTTACTTTGGATTCTATTTTTGTCTTTGTGGAATAAAAGATTTTTGTGGAAACTACTTGGTTTGGCGTGTTCCAACAGCTTCTAAAGCCTTTTCACCTTCATGTACTTTTGGCACTGGCATTTACAAGTTTTTTTGCTACTATTTCGGAAACACAAGACAGTTTCTGTACGCATTCCTGGTTTGGTATCCTGAACAGCTTCCTGGTTCTAGTTTGGTGTGTTCTCTTTTATCTGAGTTTACATATTCACTATACACACACTGTCAACAATTACCAGACTTATACATACCTCAGTACTGTACACACAACCACAGAATGCCCAGGCTATTTCCTCAACTATAACCCCTACTATAAATACCAGGTGTAGCAGTCTGATATCTCAATGGCTTGTTATCAGATATGCTGGCAATGACTATTGTGTACAGAACATATGCACCCCATACTGCATGACATATGTACAAAAGTTAACAGAGTTGTGGCTGGAGGCACAAACACAGGGCCAATATTGACATGTGGCTGTAATACCCTCATACATATACTGTTGTAACAGGGTTTGTTGCACTATATGTCCTATGAGGGATGTGATGTCAGTAACTCTCCCGGCTGTCACCATCTACTGACTGCAATCCTCACACTATCTTCTGCATTCCAAAGATAGTTGCACTGTAGCTGACACATGAAACCAAAAACACAACACTGCCCAGTCTGCAGATGAACCTGCGGATGGGGATCCCTCATATACATGGAACCGACATGGCAGGTATTGCGACATGTACGACAGACATATCCAGACAAACATTGTTAAACCAACATTACTCCACATGCAGTATAGCAGCACTTACAGCCTATAGTCAGGTCAGGCACATTCCCCCCTCCTGTTTGTTGCCCTCTTTCCATGGTGAATGTTGTTAGAGGTAAATCCCCAATCCATCTGAGATGCTGTTTGCCAAACAACAGATCTAGTTCCTGCTCACAGTGACTGTAAAGGGCCAACAGCACCATGTTGTTCCTAGGTATTAGAGTGTGTTTCCATGCAATTGGCTATGGGACTGTTACCACAGCCATTCCACATGCCATCAGCTAGGGGAGGGCTGCAATTCATGCAGAGGCCATCAGCTGATCATGAGCATCACTTAAAATACACAGGTTGTTGCCTAAGCATAGCAAGTGTGGGTCTCCAAATCCACTGGAGAGGGAGTGAGGGAGGCAGACAGAGGCAAATACATGTCAGGGAGGGGTGGTAGAGTAAAGCAGAAGCATGCTTGTGTCACACACCTACCAACACAGAATATCAAACCCCTGACAACTATGGAGTGCTATCGCAGTTCGATGCAGTAATTGGATGCGCCACATGGGTTACCTGCTGTGGAGCACTCAGAGCATATAAGTGATGGTGAGTGACACCTGCAACAGGGATACGGTAGGTGACATACATGTGCCTGTCTGCATGAACAGCTGCCAGTGTCAACACAGGGACGCACACATATTGACAGACTTGGCAGGGGCCAGGAGTGCAACTCATCACTAGTGGGACTGCCACAACACATCAATGTGCAGGTATAACATGCACTACACTGGTCATATGGAGGTCGTATGGGCATAGAGTATGATGAGGTGTAAGACATTAAACAGCATGCTTCAGTATGCCCTGGGAGGTTGTAGTGAGTGTGGATGTGGTCAGATGCACCATACAACACATACACAGGGTGCCAGTCCTGACATGCATGGGTGCATGTCTGCACGGGTGTGTGGTGGTCAACTGTGCCAGCAGGTTGTACAAGGGTACGGGATGGTTATACCTTGGCATCAGGCCACATGACAATGGTCTGCATTGTGTCTCAGGTCTGTAGTTTCTGCATTTGCCCACACAGGTGGGTATTGCATCCCCCATCCAGTCACCTGTGTGACTATTGTGTGTGGCCAATGCTGTGCATCACTTGCCATGTATATGTTCCTTACTCCATGACATGCATGGTGTCTGGGATGTGCTCACCTCCCACATGCATGTACAGTGATATGTGGAACTGTACCTGAGGTGTCTGGCCCATGTTGTGAACACAGATTATCATTGGATGTGCCAGTCTTGTCCACCTGTAGCAGGAACTGGTAATGGGTAGCAGGTCTACCCTGATCCTGCATTGATAGCATGCTAGCAGCATTCCCTGATATCAGTGTCATCTGTCCATACAGGGCATGTTATTAGGCATGGTATGTCGGTTGGGAGTCACATGTGAAGGCACCACGGGTGGTGCAGGTGTCCATTAGGGAACATGGTGGAGGTGCACTGTCTGCATGTACGTGCATATTGGACAGATGGGCAGGGTGACATGCCCTCTGTAGCCCACTGCTATCACTGCAGAGTTACTATCAGTGGCCAATATGTAGTATACTACCCACATATTGGCTGTTGCCTAGGCATGTGTGTGTGTTCTGGGTAATAGTGGGGTTGCTAACTGTGATTGGCTGGCCTTGATGTCACATGTCTGGGTATAGCTTTGCACCCCAGCCTCTCAGCTCATTTACATCTGCTATCCCTGTATGGTTGACATGGTGATATATAGTAGGGCCACCATAAAAGAACTGAGCAAACCCCCCTCCATATTGGCCACACACTCACAGCCACCTCTACACAGGATATGAGTTACACACACACACACACACACACACACACACACACACACACACACACACACACACACACACACACACACTCACACACACACACGCATACCTGTCATATCTGGGAGTTGAACCCTACCTAACTAGATTATTACACTACAGGACTACACAGTTATAGTACATGCCATGGACATTACTGGTGTATTTTTTCCCCAAAGGTGTATTTCACAATGTATGACATCAGCAGGGTTACCAAAGTAGGGCATTCCAACTGTACTGCGAGTGACTAGCCTAAAATGCATTGCTCCTTACACAAACAGTGAGACACACACAAAACATCCACAACTGACATGTGTGGGTATAGAACCCATGACTGAGATCTTTATTACACTACAGCATGGAGCTGTTATAGGACGCACCACAGGGATTACTATAGAAGTCCTTCCCCAAATGTGTATTTCACAATGAATGACATCAGCAGGATTACCAAAGTAGGGCATTTCAACTCTACTGCAAGTAAATAGCCTAAAATGCATTGCTCCCTACACAGACAATGAGACACACACAAACCATCTGCAACTGACATGTGTGGGTATCTAACCCCTGACCAAGGCCTATATTACACTACAGCATGGAACAATTATAGGTCGCACCACAGGGATTACCGATGAACTGTCTACACAAAGTTGTATTTCACAATAGATGACATCAGCATGATTGCCACAGTAGGGCATTTGAAATATACTGTGAGTGAGTAGCCTATAATACATTGCTCCATACACACATTGAAACACACACAAAACATCCAGAACTGCCATGGGTGGGGATGGAACCCTACCACAGTTCTAAATTACACTACAGCAGTACACAGTTACAGGATGCGCTATGGAGATCACTGGGCTACTCTCTTCCCAGAGGTGTATGTCTAGGTGAGTGACATCAGCAGCCTTGCCAAGGCTGAGTATATGAATTGTACAGAGTGTGAGTAGCCTAAAATGCATTGTTTTCTACTTAGTCAGACACACACACACATACACACACACACACAGTTGCCAGGTTTGGGGTTAGAACACCTACCTAACTTCTTTATCACACTGCAGCAGTATGCAGTTACAGGATGTGCTATAGAGATTATTGGGGTGTGACTTTCCCAGAGGTGTATTTCTAGATGAGTGACATCAGCAGGCTTGCCAAAGTTTAGTATATGAATTGTACAGACTGTGAATAGCCTAAAAAGCACTGCTTTCTACTTAGTTAGACATACACACACACACATTCACACACAAACACACATTTGCCAGGTCTGGGGTTAGAACACCTACCTAACTACTATCTCACACTACAGCGGTATGTGCTTACAGGATGCACTACATAGATTACAGGGCTATGACTTTCCCAGAGGTGTATTTATAGGTGAGTGACATCAGCATCCTTGCCAAAGTTGAGTATATGAATTGTACCGACTGTGAGTAGCCTAAGAAGCATTGCTCGACTCAGTCAGACACACACACATAGATTCACACACAAACACAGTTGCCAGGTCTGGGGTTAGAACACCTACCTACTTTATCACACTACAGCAGTATGCAGTTACAGGATGGGCTATGGAGATCGCAGGGCAATGATTTTCCCAGAGGTGTATTTCTAGGTGAGTGACATCAGCAGCCCTGCCAATGTTCAGTATATGAATTGTACAGAGTGCGAGTAGCCTAAAAAGCATTGCTCTCTACTCAGTCAGACACACACACAGACTCACACACAAACACACAGACACAGTTGCCAGTTCTGGGGTTAGGGTTAGAACTCCTACCTAATTACTCTATCAGACTACAGCAGTATGCAGTTACAGGATGGTCTACAGAGATTACTGGGTTGTGACTTTCCCAGAGGTGTATTTCTAGGTGAGTGATCTCAGTGGCCTTGCCAAAGTTCAGTATATTAATTGTACGGAGCATGAGTTTCCTAAAAAGCATTGCTCTCTACACAGTCAGAGACAGACAGACACACACACACACACACACACACACACACACACACACACACACACACACACACACACACACACACACACACACACACACACACACACACACACACACAAACACAAAGTTGCTAAGTCTGGGGTTTGAACTACTACCTAACTAGTTTATCACTACAGCAGTATGCAGTTATGGGATGCGCCATGGAGATTCCTGAGCTACGGTTCTCACAAAGGTGTATTTCACATTGGATGACCTCAGCAGGCTTGTCATAATACTACTATGGGGTGGGCGGTGTGTGCATGGGCCATAACCCATTCATGTAGGGGTTGACATGCCACATGCGGGCACAAACGGGGTCATATGTCACAGGTATGTATATACAGCTACTAGATTACTACTTCTTTGTACAGTCATGTTGCACAGCTGGCATGAGCACCACATATGCTGACAGATGCTGATGGCTAGTATCTGCAGTGAGTGACATCTGCACCTCATGTGTTTGTGGCCCTTTGGCTGTGTGCTGGGTGGGACAGTCCTGGATGGGTCTTTGTCACAGTGACCCTCTTCCACACATCTATGTCCATCTACCTTTGGCTTATTATAGTTTGTTGTCCTTACATATATGTCTGTATTCCTATCCACTGTGTGAGCAAGGCAGGAGTGGTGTATACTGACATGGGTCTGCACTAAGAACTGTGACAGCCAGATATGTCTGGTCCACTGGTGTTTGCAGACATGGCCTTCATGTGTTTAAGTGTGTGAGCATGCCCAGTATGACCTTTCAGTATGTTGACTGACATTGCCTTCATTCCTCTAAGTGTGTGAGCATGCCCAGTATGGCCATCTGTATTGCATGTGTGGATTAAGTCCAGGTTGTTTGTACTGCAGTGCTGACCTTTGTGTTGTACACCGACAGGTAGCATGCTGTGTCTGCAGGGTATCCACTGGTCATTTGGTCATGCTTATACAGCTGACAAATACCATCAATGAACGGAGTATTATTCCAGACAAAGAGATTCCGTGTACCAAATGCACTTAGTAGACAGGTCTACGAGACACGCCGTTGCAGGGGCCTCACATTCCAACTTGAATACCTGCACTAATGGTATGGGGAACAACTCTTGTTCCAATGGGCAGGCGGCCCTCCCTAGGGTTAACGTTTCTAATGCCAACTCTATTAATTTTGAGGCGAAGAGCTTTGATTTTGGCGCATGGACCGCTAAACCTTTCGTGTTCAAACCAGGTATGGTGAGCAAAGAAATTGACATTAACATTGAACATTTATTTAATGACTTTAAGAACAAGCTGTAGTTATACAAAAATAACCAAATGGAAATAGATTACTTGAAGGAATGTCAAGTACAACGTGTACCTAAGGGTCTACATTTTTTTAAGTTCCCGAATAATGTTCAGTCGGGTTCAATTTTGTATGATCAATTGTGTGAGATATTTAACAAAGCAGGCTTGGAAATGTTGAACTGTATGATTATACATTATGAGAAGAGAGCAGACAAGTTGTTAAAAGAACTAAATATGTTGAATAACAAGTTGATATGTGATGCAAAATTTACCAGTACCAAAAGGGTATATGAAAAGACATTTGGGTTCATTGTTTGTGTTTTAATAAAGACTTCTGCTTCGTTGGATTAAATTGGCTATCATTATCTTCACACAAGTTTGGATTATTAGTGCTGCTGGTTTCAGGTCCTGACTGGCTGGGCTGCTTTACTTTTTTGGTTTACTTTAGTTGTACTTTCCTGTATATATACATATATGTTTGCCGTATGTCCTGCACATGGAGTGGAGCCCTACCTCAGCCCCAATAGTCCCAACCTCTCAGTACAAGGGAATGTCATGTATGTATTGCAGGTATATTTGTAGACAATTGCTACTGTAATAGGGATCGTCTTCACAGACATGGTGTGTGTGGGAGGCCACATCTGCTGTGAACATGTACGACATCATAAGGTCATCATAGTACAGTACCACTGCTAGCGCAGTAATGGACCTGTGGGTTACAGCTGTGATACACCCAATATATGTGGACAGTCTGACACATGCTGGTCAGTCCAGAGGTATACACAGAACCCCTTCATGCAAGACATGTGGACCAGACCTGTCAGTGTGGATGTTCACAGCCATGTAGATGGGTATAACATGTAAATACTGGTATACAATTGCCCCCATAGGTTATGCATTCATACACCCCTGTCTGTCCTGACATAATAACTGCTGGTACAGAGGTGCCATGGCCACATACTACCCACTTGTTAGTGACATACATCTGAACAGCATCCCACTGCTTTGTCTGACATACATGACTGTCATGGTGGCCCGGCAGAAGTACATCTGGTAAGTATCTGGACATGACATCTCACTGGATAAGTACAGTAATGTGCTAGGCATGTAACAAAGCACAGTGCAAGCTACAGGCAGACTGACTCAACACTGGGCTACATCTCCCATGTGGGAACACACATGTACCTGCATAGATAGCAGGCTCTACAGGCATGTCACATCACAAAGTAACAGACACCTGTGTGAAAGTGCATAACGACAACCAATGTGAACACAGCCACAGCCACATATGGTAAGCTAGCGTACTATTACAGTATATGGACTATCTGACCTACACCATCCTCATATGAGACACTCACACAACACCCCTACATATACTGGGCCGCTAGACAGTGTGGTCTGATGCCTGTCTGTGGTATGGGACATGTGTGTGTTCGCCCCTACAAACGTGTAAGCTGATAGGGTGACATACAGTGGAGCAGTATGTAACATCAGATAGAACAGGACCAGGAACATTGACATCTACAACAGTCTCTACACAGGCCAAGGTACATATTCACTATACACACACTGTCAACAATTACCAGACTTACACATACCTCAGTACTGTACACACAACCACAGAATGCCCAGGCTATTTCCTCAACTATAACCCCTACTATAAATAACATGTGTAGCAGTCTGATATCTCAGTAGCTTGTTATCAGATATGCTACCAATGACTATTGTGTACAGAACATATGCACCCCCTACTGCATGACATATGTACAAAGGTTAACAGAGTTGTGGCTGGAGGCACAAACACAGGGCCAATATTGACATGTGGCTGTAATACCCTCATACATATACTGTTGTAACAGGGTTTGTTGCACTGTATGTCCTATGAGGGATGTGATGGCAGTAACTCTCCCGGCTGTCACCATCTACTGACTGCAATCCTCACACTATCTTCTGCATTCCAAAGATAGTTGCACTGTAGCTGACACATGAAACCAAAGGCACAACACTGCCCAGTCTGTGGATGACCCTGCGGATGGGGATTCCTCATATACATGGAACCGACATGGCAGGCACTGCGACATGTACGACAGACATATTCAGACAAACACTGTTAAACCAACATTACTCCACATGCAGTATAGCAGCACTTACAGCCTGTAGTCAGGTCAGGCACATCCCCCTCCTGTTTGTTGCCCTCTTTCCACGGTGAATGTTGTTAGAGGTAAATCCCCAATCCATCTGAGATGCTGTTTGCCAAACAACAGATCTAGTTCCTGCTCACAGTGACTGTAAAGGGCCAACACCACCATGTTGTTCCTAGGTATTAGAGTGTGTTTCCATGCAATTGGCTATGGGACTGTTACCACAGCCATTCCACATGCCATCAGGTAGGGGAGGGCTGCAATTCGTGCAGAGGCCATCAGCCGATCATGAGCATCACTTAAAATACACAGGTTGTTGCCTAAGCATAGCAAGTGTGGGTCTCCAAATCCACTGGAGAGGGAGTGGGGGAGGCAGACAGAGGCAAATACATGTCAGGGAGGGGTGGTAGAGTAAAACAGAAGCATGTTTGTGTCACACACCTACCAACACAGAATATCAAACCCCTGACAACTATGTAGTGCTATCACAGTTCGATGCAGTAATTGGATGCGCCACATGGGTTACCTGCTGTGGAGCACTCAGAGCATATATGTGATGGTGAGTGACATCTGCAACAGGGATACGGTAGATATACGGTAGGTGACGTACACGTGCCTGTCTGCATGAACAGCTGCCAGTGTCAACACAGGGACACACCCATATTGACAGACTTGGCAGGGGCCAGGAGTGCAACTCATCACTAGTGGGATTGCCACAACACATCAATGTGCAGGTATAACATGCACTGCACTGGTCTTATGGAGGTCGTATGGGCATAGAGTATGATGAGGTGTCAGACATTAAACAGCATGCTTCAGTATGTCCTTGGGGGTTGTAGTGAGTGTGGATGTGGTCAGATGCACCATACAACGCACACACAAACACACAGGGTGCCAGTCCTGACATGCATGGGTGCATGTCTGCACAGGTGTGTGGTGGTCAACTGTGCCAGCAGGTTGTACAAGGGTACGGGATGGTTATAACTTGGCATCAGGCCACATGACAATAGTCTGCATTGTGTCTCAGGCCTGTAGTTTCTGCATTTGCCCACAGAGGTGGGTATTGCATCCCTCATCCAGTCACCTGCGTGACTATTGTGTGTGGCCAATGCTGTGCATCACTTGCCATGTATATGTTCCTTACTCCATGACATGCATGGTGTCTGAGATGTGCTCACCTCCCACATGCATGTACAGTGATATGTGGAACTGTACCTGAGGTGTCTGGCCCATGTTGTGAACACAGATTATCATTGGATGTGCCAGTCTTGCCCACCTGTGGCAGGAACTGGTAATGGGTAGCAGGTCTACCCTGATCCTACATTGACAGCATGCTAGCAGCATTCCCTGATATCAGTGTCATCTGTCCATACAGGGCATGTTATTAGGCATGGTATGTCGGTTGGGAATCACATGTGAAGACACCATGGGTGGTGCAGGTGTCCATTTGGGAACATGGTGGAGGTGCACTGTCTGCATGTACGTGCATATTGGACAGATGGGCAGGGTGACATGCCCTCTGTAGCCCACTGCTATCACTGCAGAGTTACTATCAGTGGCCAATATGCAGTATACTACCCACATATTGGCTGTTGCCTAGGCATGTGTGTGTGTTCTGGGTAATAGTGGGGTTGCTAACTGTGATTGGCTGGCCTTGATGTCACATGTCTGGGTATAGCTTTGCATCCCAGCCTCTCAGCTCATTTACATCTGCTATCCCTGTATGGTTGACATGATGATATATAGTAGGGCCACCATAAAAGAACTGAGCAAAACCCCCTCCATATTGGCCACACACTCACAGCCACCTCTACACAGGATACGAGTTACACACACACACACACACACACACACACACACACACACACACACACACACACACACACACCTGTCATATCTGGAAGTAGAACCCTACCTAACTAGATTATTACACTACAGGACTACGCAGTTATAGGACGTGCCATGGACATTACTGGTGTATTTTTTCCCCAAAGGTGTATTTCACAATGTATGACATCAGCAGGGTTACCAAAGTAGGGCATTCCAACTGTACTGCGAGTGACTAGCCTAAAATGCATTGCTCCTTACACAAACAGTGAGACACACACAAAACATCCACAACTGACATGTGTGGGTATAGAACCCATAACTGAGATCTTTATCACACTACAGCATGGAGCTGTTATAGGATGCACCACAGGGATTACTATAGAAGTCCTTCCCCAAATGTGTATTTCACAATGAATGACATCAGCAGGATTACCAAAGTAGGGCATTTCACCTCTACTGCAAGTGAATAGCCTAAAATGCATTGCTCCCTACACAGACAATGAGACACACACAAACCATCTGCAACTGACATGTGTGGGTATCTAACCCCTGACCAAGGCCTATATCACACTACAGCATGGAACAGTTATAGGTCGCACCACAGGGATTACTGATGAACTGTCTACACAAAGTTATATTTCACAATAGATGACATCAGCATGATTGCCACAGTAGGGCATTTGAAATATACTGCGAGTGAGTAGCCTATAATACATTGCTCCATACACACATTGAAACACACACAAAACATCCAGAACTGCCATGGGTGGTGATAGAACCCTACCACAGTTCTAAATCACACTACAGCAGTACACAGTTACAGGCTGCGCTATGGAGATCACTGGGCTACACTCTTCCCAGAGGTGTATGTCTAGGTGAGTGACATCAGCAACCTTGCCAAGGTTGAGTATATGAATTGTATGGAGTGTGAGTAGCCTAAAATGCATTGTTTTCTACTCAGTCAGACACACACACACACACACACACACACACACACACACACACAAACACACACACACACACACACACACACACACACACACACACACACACACACACACACACAGTTGCCAGGTTTGGTGTTAGAACACCTACCTAACTTCTTTATCACACTACAGCAGTATGCAGTTACAGGATGCGCTACAGAGATTATTGGGGTGTGACTTTCCCAGAGGTGTATTTCTAGATGAGTGACATCAGCAGGCTTGCCAAAGTTTAGTATATGAATTGTACAGACTGTGAATAGCCTAAAAAGCATTGCTTTCTACTTAGTTAGACACACACACACACAGATTCACACACAAACACACATTTGCCAGGTCTGGGGTTAGAACACCTACCTAACTACTATCTCACACTACAGTGGTATGTGGTTACAAGATGCACTACATTGATTACAGGGCTATGACTTTCCCAGAGGTGTATTTATAGGTGAATGACATCAGCAGCCTTGCCAAAGTTGAGTATATGAATTGTACGGAGTGTGAGTAGCCTAAAAAGCATTGCTCTACTCAGTCAGACACACACACATAGATTCACACACAAACACAGTTGCCAGGTCTGGGGTTAGAACACCTACCTACTTTATCACACTACAGCAGTATGCAGTTACAGGATGGGCTATGGAGATCGCAGGGCTATGATTTTCCCAGAGGTGTATTTCTAGGTGGGCGACATCAGCAGCCCTGCCAATGTTCAGTATATGAATTGTACAGAGTGCGAGTAGCCTAAAAAGCATTGCTCTCTACTCAGTCAGACACACACACACACACACACACACACACACACACACACACACACACACACACACACACACACACACACACACACACACACACACACACACACACAGACTCACACACAAACACACACACACAGTTGCCAGTTCTGGGGTTAGGGTTAGAACTCCTACCTAATTACTCTATCACTCTACAGCAGTATGCAGTTACAGGATAGTCTACAGAGATTACTGGGTTGTGACTTTCCCAGAGGTGTATTTCTAGGTGAGTGATCTCAGTGGCTTTGCCAAAGTTCAGTATATTAATTGTACGGAGCATGAGTTTCCTAAAAAGCATTGCTCTCTACACAGTCAGAGACAGACAGACACACACACACACACACACACACACACACACACACACACACACACACACACACACACGCACACACACACACACACACACACACACACACACACACATACACACACACACAAACACACAGTTGCTAAGTCTGGGGTTTGAACTACTACCTAACTACTTTATCACTACAGCAGTATGCAGTTATGGGATGCGCCATGGAGATTCCTGAGCTACGGTTCTCACAAAGGTGTATTTCACATTGGATGACCTCAGCAGGCTTGTCATAATACTACTATGGGGTGGGCGGTGTGTGCATGGGGTTGACATGCCACATGCGGGCACAAACGGGGTCATATGTCACAGGTACGTATATACAGCTACTAGATGACTACTTCTTTGTACAGTCATGTTGCACAGCTGGCATGAGCACCACATATGCTGACAGATGCTGATGGCTAGTATCTGCAGTGAGTGACATCTGCACCTCATGTGTTTGTGGCCCTTTGGCTGTGTGCTGGGTGAGACAGTCCTGGATGGGTCCTTGTCACAGTGACCCTCTTCCACACATCTATGTCCATCTACCTTTGGCTTATTATAGTGTGTTGTCCTTACATATATGTCTGTGTTCCTATCCACTGTGTGAGCAAGGCAGGAGTGGTGCATACTGACATGTGTCTGCACTAAGAACTGTGACAGCCAGATATGTCTGGTCCACTGGTGTTTGCAGACATGGCCTTCATGTGTTTAAGTGTGTGAGCATGCCCAGTATGACCTTTCAGTATGTTGACTGACATTGCCTTCATTCCTCTAAGTGTGTGAGCATGCCCAGTATGGCCATCTGTATTGCATGTGTAGATTAAGTCCAGGTTGTTTGTACTGCAGTGCTGACCTTTGTGTTGTACACCGACAGGTAGCATGCTGTGTCTGCAGGGTATCCATTGGTCATTTGGCATGTACTGTTGCTACAATTCTGCATAGCGGAGAGGGGTCACCTGACTTTTTCTACATTTCTACACAGGAGTGGGGGGGGGCACACCTGACTGTTACTATAAGTGTACATAGGATGGGGGGGGCACACCTGACACTTCTACACATTTGTTAGGACTTTACTGGTATGTCGGGTACCCAATTCAGTCTGTAGTCTTTCTTATTGTGCTGGCTAGAGGCTTTCACTGCCTACACATTAGTTTCTGACTTACTAGCCTTCACATCTTACATCCAACTGCCTGGCCTGCTGTAGTCTGTCTGTGTAGTCCTGGGGGGGAAGGGTTACACATAGGGCTCATTCAGAGGCCATAGTACTGCATTTGTTTGTGTTTGTCTCCACCTATCCTGCTGACTGTAACAGTTGTTGGGTATGTGACCCCCCCCCCCAACTCGCAGGTGTGAGTCACTTACCTTGTGGGTGTCCCAGTATTGAGGGTGGTGCTGCAGGGCTGCCTATGTTGGATGCACAGAGTACACTCCCTATACATGGTTGAACACAGGTAGTATCATGTTTAGCATCCTTTTACTGTATGTGCGAGTTGGAGAGAGGTGACATTCCCTGGGTCCCTACTGTGTCATTGCATGTGCTATGCGTTGCCTCTTTGCCAAGGCCAGGGCATACTGGGCATGCTTCCTTCTGCCTACTGGGGCAGGCTCAGGTTGTTCCTCTTCTGAGTCACTCTGTGTCTGTGCAGGCCTTGGGAATGGTGGGGGGCTGTGTGGCCCTGCCCTATGCTGTTCCTGCTGCAGCTGTTTCCACAGGATCATATTGTGTAGCATGGCACATACAAGGACAATTTGGGTACATGTGGTTGGTAAGTACTGCAAGACTCCACCAGATATGTCCAGACATCGGAACCATGACGTGAACATCCCAAACACATGCTCTATTATGATTCATGTTTGTGCATGTGCCTCATTATGGAGTTCTTGTTCGGGTGTGTGCATTTCTGATGGGTGTCATCAGCCATGGCTCCAGTGTGTATCCAGTATCCCCCACTAAGTGACAGTGTGGGATGTCCCCATTGGCAAATCTGTGGTACAGCTGCATCAGATGCCAGATGTGGGAATCGTGGTAGCTTCCAGGGCAGCTTGCACACATATTCATTATTATGCCCTGGGCATCGCACATGACCTGGCAGTTGATGGAGGGGAAGCCCTTGCAGTTGATGTAGACCCTACCCCGCTCACCGGGTGGTGCTTTGATGCATATGTGCGTGCAGTATATTGCACCCACTACCTCAGGGTGTTCTGCTATTTGATGGAAGAGATGCATATTGCTGGCCAACGCCTCATGGGTGATGGGGAAATATACGTGCTCACCGACATGTGCTGACATGGCCTCCAGGAACTGATGGAGTATCCTGGATGCTGATGCCTGTGATATCCCCATCATATCCCCAGTTGGCCTTTGGAAGGTACCTATAGCTAGTATTCTTACACCAACACATACCTTGGTATCCACTGGGTTGGGGTTCCCCTCTGTTAGTTCTGTGTGTGAGATGTGGCCGGCACAGCTCAACAAGCTGCTGTAGGAGGTCCTTGTCCACCCTATAGCTCTCCACTATCTCCAGCTCATGTAACCCTTGGTAGGTTACCCTGGGTCTGTACACACTTCTCCGTCTCCTCACTCGGGTTGCTCAGCAGCATTCACATCCTCACCACCCTCAGCCTCTTGTGCATGCTGGTTTATGAGATCAAATGCAGCCCTTAGCATTATTTCTCTTGCTTTCGTTTTCTAAAATTTCCCCGTTTGTATACACTAGTGGTGCAGAGTTATTGGGAATAACAAGGGGGAAAGGTGTTTGCATTGTTTATAATGGTGTGCTGGGATGGGCTGGTCTGCTGCTTGTGTGACTGGCTGCTTCTGATACAGTTCACCTGTCAGCTAAGCTAGCTCTCCTTGGTTACCTTCCTACTGCTGTTTTCCCCTCACATTGCCTTCCTGTTTATGCCCGGGAGCACGGTGCATAAATGGAGTGCTCAAATGTGCACAGGGCAGCTATTTCCTGGTTTAACTTCTTTTTTCTTCCTGTTGAATCCAGTGCATGGCACGCACACCTGCTTACACTTTGTAAAGAGTGCTAGGCAAGTTTAGACATACCCCTAGCTTAGCTGTGCCCAGCTAGGAGCAATCCAGAGCCACTGGACTCCATTCTGCTAACAGTATGTCTGACACACCTCCATGATTTCACCTATATCCTAGTCTTGTACCCAGCTATTCATACTCTTACACTGATGGGACCTGTCTCACATGCTGGGGAAAACTGAGATTCACTATCGTTCCCCTCATTTGCATAGGATTGCCTGCTAATGCATGGTTACATGTCCCACACTGAGCCTCCACCCTTGGCAACCACTACTCACTAGCCAGGTTGTCTTCTGCCTGCCATTGACTTGCATGGCAGAATACTGGTTTTAGTTAGAATGCCCATTTTAAGTTTAGTTTCTTATTTTCCCCGATCCCGTTTGCGCACCGCTGCCCTATGCTTAAACAGCCGAGATTGGTGAAAAAAAAATAGAGTAAGTTGTTTATTTCATTTTTTTATTGTTTGCAATTCCAATGGTCTTCTACTTGGCCATTGACATGCTTGCTCAGTGATATGCAGCCTTTATTTGGAGCTGTTATAGCTTCATTTTTGATTTTTGCAGAAATGTACTCGGTTACTAACCGAGTACATTTCTGCAGATTCCACTAGTCTTGCACTGACTATTGCAAGCTTCCTGGATTGCAAATTCACCTCATTTGCATGTATTTCTCCTGCAAATGAGGTAATTTGCATACTAGGGCTTAGTCCATGCAGGATTAGTGCTGGAGCTCTCGTGCACGCCCCTGCCAGCTGTTCCTGGATCGCACAACAGACATATTGCCTGTGTGAGCTCCTGCACTCATCTTGCACTCCATGCAAGGTTTTGAGAATTCGGGGGTTAGTCTTCTGAATAATAAGTTTTATTCACATTTCTTCACATTTTTTTGTTGATCCTTCATCAGTTCCCAAATATTTATGCACTCCCTCTTGCTCAAGTTCTTTTATATCATATTTCTGTCTCAGGCTAATGTTTCCTTAGTGCTGCAGCTTTCCTGCTTTAAAGGTTGCTTTTGCACATTTATCAAGACCAAATGATGTTTTTATATCATCTGAAAAGGTTTTGACCACTTGCAGTTGTGCTTTCAGTTCCTCATCTGATATTTATACAGTTTTAAATCATCCACAATAAGAAGATTAGAAGTCATTACACTTTGTTGTTTTCTGGGAGCCAAACTGTAGCCATGACCTAATCTGTTCAGTAGACAGCTTAATGGGTTAAGGGCAATACAAAACAATAGCAGTGACAAAAAGTCACCATGAAATAACTCACTTTGAATTTTTATCTCTAGAATAATAATTGTTCCACTGCATTCATCAGACCTATCATTGAGTACTATGCCCACTTTGGCATATACCTAACCAGGCACATCCAACAATTGGAAAGTCCACAGCGGTTCCTCACTAAAAGAATATAAGGTGTAAGTAACATGTTCTTTGCAGACCACCTCGAGGCTCTATCCCTGTATTTAGTCTCCTACTGGCTGTTGAGGGGAGATCTATGCCTGCCATACAAGGTATTGTCAGAACCCATACAGATGGACCTTCTGCATATCTGCAAAACAAACAGCATCAAAATTGCCTGGTCTAAAGCCTTAAACCTTGCCTGTGATATAAATAGGACCTACTACCCCTTCTCTGTGAAATAGAGTTCCTTCCTAACCCAATTTAAATGTAACTTGGACAACTGAATGGGGAGCAGGAAATTCATCCATGGACTGGCACCTATGTCTCCAGTGGACACAGGCATTCTCTAAATGGTTTATCTACCAGGCCCCTGCTTACACTTATCAAGGGTACCAGAACTTGTCAAAGATTTGGGATGCATGGCTAGGCTTAAAAAGGCTCTTGTGGCCTTGCCTACAGAGCCTCAAAAAATCCAGTTCTGGGTAACCTCTGAAAGATCCACAAAACTAATACCACTCTAAACACCAAGTTAAGATAGCTAAACTACCACCAGACATGCTGGCCAGATAGATATCTTTCTCAGATAATACATGTTTTATAGGCTAGACTCCCCTTAGAGGCAAAGCAGAGTATCTCCATAACCCTTTTCAAGTGTAACCTGGATGGCTAGATGGGCAAATGTAAGCAGATCCCTGCTCTGGCCATATCTAAGTCTGGGTCTAGTACTAATTAACCAATGTCTTGGTAAGTTGATGGGATGATTTATTAAACTACAAACAGTTCACTGGATAAACAGCCTAGCACGAACCTATGAAATCCTGTAGGAAAACCTTGAAATTTTGGGGTAGACAGTAGATGAGAAGAAACCTACAGTTTGTTCCTGCAACTACTAGAAACCATTGTAATGAGCCAGTTATTCCACTAGGAACATGGGCAGTTTTGAAAATAGCTAGAAAGTAAACTAGCCTCATTCATCTTACCATGTCAAGAGCACTGAAGTAGGCTATCTTTTAGTTACTCAGTTTTCAGCTGCTTATTTGCATATGGCTGAATTCTCATCTGTTTATTCCAGTATGGGATATTCAAATACACAGACAGATTATTTTCTCTGAGTTTGTGCAGCCTCAGAGGCAGTATATTTATAGTCCAGAACTGTGATGGCAGAGCCCCCATGTTCTGATTATATGGGGGTTTGCCCCCTGCAAGAAACACATTTTTAATTGGAAGCATATGGTGAGCTGAGTGATCAGCAGTTTGTTACTGAAACTTGAGCAGTTGGTATTCGAGTTACTAAAGTAGATCCAATGAGTTATGGAATCTTTCCAAGAGCATACCTCTCAGCTGTACATATTTTTACAGAATGTGCAGATTTCCCCCTCATATTTTTCATCTGCTCCTCATAAAATTTGTGGTTTTCTGGCATATTACTGAGGACTGAAGTCACTAAATAATGACATACATTTGAGTTTCACACTTCATAATGTTCAAAAAAAATACATCCTAACACAAATTCTGTTATTCTAACAACTTTTTAAGTTTATAAGAGCAATATTTAAAATCTTTTCCTATTTTTGGGTTTTTTGTCCCCTCATTACTTTAGGCTTTGTCCAGATTTCTGTGCCAAGACACTGAAAGTTATGCCCAAGAGAGCGCTGCCTACAGATAGGCCCAAATTTATAATCCTGCCAGATGTCCATTTTGTTAACTGGGTAAGTAGACTGGTCATAAAACAAAATTAAATATAATAGTTGACTTCTTGTGGACTGACCTTGTCTTTGTATACATAGATCTGGTCTGGGAAAGTAGGTGAACGCACAAGTCATAATTCAGCATTGGCAGGCTCTCTAGCATCATACACTTATAAAATGCATTTTGCCCCAGAATAGTGTTGCTTGTCCATGTCTGGTATCAAATTCTCCATGCCCATTCAGAAGTTGCCACCACTTGATACCCTAACCCCCCCCCCCCCGTGCTGCCACAGAAGCCTTAGTCTCTATAGTAATGAGAAACACTAGCTATGATACAAGGTACATGGAAAAGGTGGAGGGTCAGCAAAAAGTTTCTGCCATAAAACAAACTTAGCACATGATATTATTAGGCACACATGGCCTGGTTCAGTGTCTACATTAATCTACTGTAGACATAGCAACCCTTAACATTTTATAGATAAAGCAGACTTTTGTTTTTGCATTTTACTCTTCCTACCACTGTCAGAGATGACCATCTTTACATCTAGCCATCTATATTCTAAACCTGCTAAGGATCACATTGGAAGTTATATACACATGCCAAAACTGATTTCACTAAACACCATCCCCAACATCTTCTAGCTCATCTCCTGGGATTCCATATATTCCTAGGTAACCCGAAATATTTTGTCTTTCAGGAATGTCCTGGATTTCCCCAGGTGCATCCTCATCTGGCCTTCAAATCATTTCAACTAACCCCTCTCAATTTGGGGGATCAGTGTGTCTACTTCAGGATCATCCTGGCTTGCTTAGTTCCTTCCTGTTTTTGCAGTCACTCAGTCCATATACTTTGTAAAATAACTTATTTTAGTGATCTCATTCTTTAAGTCACTGTTCAAAGCTCTTGAGCTTGCATATGGAAGAAACACAGACTTCCTCATAAAATTAAAGCTTCATCAGTGACCCAGTTCTCACTTTATCACAGCTCTCCACTAAAGTGCATACAGTACAGACACCATTGAACCATCTGATGGTCAGTTTCATGATTTCCTCTACATTCACCCATGCATAAGGCTACAAAATGCTTAACTCTATCTATCTGAGACAGCTACTTACCTCTACATTCAGAGAGCAATTGATTCTTTTCTGTGACAGAACAATGATCTTTAATTGGGAAGTGCTAATTTCCATCAAAGCTACACCATTCTGAGCAGTAACCTATACCACTGCATGTTAGAGACCCCAGTCACTTCAATGTTAGAGGAAAACAACATCTGTATACAGCTAAGATGCGGACCTTGTGTGTGCAAACTGGATACTCTATAAACCTCTGCTTTTATTTTATATCCTCTACATCAAAATCATTAAAAAGAGAGGGGTCAAGTTACATATTTGGTGAAATCCTATGTTCACTATAAGTGTATTGAAATTAACAGCAAGCGCAGACACACATTTCACTCATCAAATACAGTAATGTAATGGCACATCATAGTGGTCATGAGATTCCATACAATTGTAGCACCTCCCACAAGATATACTGGAGAATGCAGTCACATGCCTTCTCCAGATCCACAAAACACAGATAGTCAATACTGGTAAATTCCTATGACCGCTCCAATATCTGTATAAGAATAAAAAGTTGATCTACTACTCCATGACTAGGATAAATAACTATCCAAGACATAACCCTACATGATAGTTCATTTAAAATATCAGAGAATCCCACCCAGAATAGGGAAGTGGAATCCATGCCTGCAGCAAGGCATGAAGCTAGTGTTCACTTGTGGGCACTTGTTGGCTAGGCAATCTACATAGCTTTGTTAGGCTTATTTTGAAAGAATTGTCTGGAGTACCAAGTAGGCTAATAATCAACAAAGTTGTCACTCTCCTACTTTGGATACAATAGAAGAGTCTTTGTGGGATCTGTTCAAGCAGCTTTATTATATACAAACACATCACAATAGAAGTTTACTGACTTTAACTTAAGTAACTTATATACAAACTAACTACTGCAATCATACATGCTCACTGTCTGGCGACACTGTCAAAATGGCACTGTGAATAGCACATGCCCGGTATTTATATGTGCACGTTCAGTCCTTGATATGCTTCTTAAAGATACAGCACATACACTCTGATCTACATCCCCCCTCTTTCAGAAATAGATCATGTAATGTTATGAATCTATTTGGCATGCAGATAATACAAGGAGTTCTTTGCCATGCAGTTATACAAGATTAGGTACATATATAGAGTTATGTCCATGTTGCTGTGTATTTCATACTGGGCCTAGAAATTCGACCATATCATGTGACATAAAACTGGGAATTAGGTTTAGCAACTGGAGCTGTCTCTACAGAATGTTCAAGCTTGGGAGTATTCGGAACATGCTCAGTAATGGAAGTAGAGGATGAGACACACTCTGGGATGGGAATAACGTCTGGTTCGCTCTGAGATCTAGAGTCTGTATCACAGGAACAATGCTGCAATGATGATTCTGGTACAGGAAGAAGATGTCTGCAATTTTTCCTGTACTCCACACCCTCATATTCTACAAGGTAGGATCTCGGCTCAGTACATATACCTGTGACTTGACCAATCTGGTCAAAACCTTTTGCCATTGTATCCTCACTGTCTCTCCTTCCCTCAACGGATGAAGAAATCTGCTCAATTTATCATAATGAACTTATGGCTAGAAGCTTCTTGAATAATTGAGCTTTGAAAGTTCTGTTGTTCTTAGCTTTAAGCCTTAGTAAACTGGAACTAATAGGTAGCACCATTCTGATTTGCCTGGATAGAATTCTTTGAGCAGGTGAGCCAAGTGTATCGTCACGGGGTATGTTTCTGAGATTAAGTAAATTCAAAAAGACATCGGTGTTGTCACGTTTTGACTTTTCAAGTAATTGCTTTGAACTCTGCACTGCACATTCAGCTAGTCCATTTGACTTTGGATATTCAGGACTGCTAGTAACATGTACAAAGTCCCATTCTCTTGCAAATTTCTGAAACAACTGACTAGTAAATTGAGTACCATTGTCAGAAATAACTTTGTGTGGACTACCATGGACTGAGAAAGGATGTTTCAACTTAGTAATAACAGTAGTGGGTGTTAGATTAGGTAGCAAGTCAATCTCAGATTAATTTGAGTAAGAGTCTACCAGTACTAAGTAGTGTTGATTGTCAGTGGCTACTGTTGACCAAGGTAGCTCAGGAATTTGACTTAGCTGAAGTGGTTCTCTTTGCAAATGCGGTTTAGTACTATTGCATACTGAACAAGAAGAAAGTCTTTCATTAATGAAGGCCAACATAGTAGTTTTCTCACTCTTCTCTTAACAGATGTGGAACCTGGGTGACCATGATGCAAAATCTGGATATATTCATGTTGTAAGGAAGCAGGAACAACAATTTTAGGACCTTTGAAAATAATACCATCTTCTATCAACATTTCATCTCTGTAGGAAAAAATAGGTTTGCACTTCAGGTGGTACACTAGATTGCTTTGATGGCCATCCAACATTAATGTAGTGGTTAAGCTTTTGCAAAATTAGATCAGTCCTTGTATGATCTCTCAGCTCATCAAATCTAGTGGTAGAAAAATTATGCACTGGCATCACGTCAAAGTCAAAATTCTCTGCGTCAAGCTGTTCCATTGTATTTCTGGATGATCTGGATAAGGTATCAGCCAGATAAAGCAGTTTGCCTGTTGTATAGGTCATTTTGAAGTTGTTCTTTTGCAATTTGAGTATCATTCTTTGTAATCTCACTGGAGCTGAATGTATAGGTTTTTTTAGAATAGTAACTACAGGATGGTGATTAGTTTCAATCTGAATAGCTCGACCATAGATATAATTATGAAACTTTGAACATGCAAATACTATTGCCAAACATTCTTTCTCAATTTGAGCATATTGCATTTCAGCTTGGGTAAATGTCCTAGATGAACAGGCTACTGGCCTGCCCTTTTGAAGAATGACTGTGCCAAGACCAAATTTGGAACCATCACAGGAAAAAGTGACTGGCTTATTTACATCATTGTATCTTAATGTAGAGGGGTGGCAATTTTCTACTTAAGGTCTTCAAATGCCTTCTGGTGCTGTTCTAACCATGACCATGTCACATTTTTGCATATCAGCTCTCTTAAAGGTGCTGTCAACTCACTGAAGTCTAGTATAAACTTGTCTAAATAGTTGACCATGCCTAGGAAATGCTGTAGAGCTTGAATATCATCTGGTGCTAACATCTTAAGAATAGCTGCTTGCTTGGTCAGGTCTGGTCTCAAGCCAGTACTGGTAAATAAATGATCAACATATGTAACTTCTGGTAGTCTGACATTTCACTTTAAAGGATTGAGCTTCAATTTTACTTCACATGCTCCGTCTAGAACTCTCTTTAGGTTTCTGTCATGCTCTGCTTCACCATTGCCTCAAACCAATAAATCATCTACTATTATTGCACAAGGATAATATGAAAAGATTTGCTCCACTACATGCTTGAAGGGGGGTATGTTTCTGAGATTAAGAATTTATTCCAAATGGCATCCTTAGGAATCTATCTGCCAAATGGGGTACTGAAAGTGGTTAGTAATGAGGATTTGTGATCAAGCATCACTTGCTAAAATGAACTTTTTGCATCCAAGACAGAAAAAAACAGTGGCATTCATTATTAAAGCTGCAACTTCTTCAACTGTACACATTGGATAATGTGGTCTCTTCAATGCTTTGTTCAGATCTCTTGGGTCAATACAGATTCTAATTTCATCTGAGCCTTTTTTGTGATCTGCTACCATGGATGATACCCATTCAGTTGGTTCTGTAACTGGACAAATTAAAACTTTGCTGTACCATTTTATTCAGCTGAGCCTTGACTTTATCCTGAATAGCTATAGAACTCTTCTTGCTGGTCTGACTACTGGAGTGACCTCTGCATTTTACTTCATGGAATACACAACTGGAAGTTTGCCCAACTTGTCATCGAAAACATCAGCATAGTCTCACAAAGTGGCTTCAGGAAAAATTGGAACTAGGATATGTACTTATGTGATGAACTTCTTTTGTAAAAGAAAGCAGATTCATTTTCAAACTGTCTTTGAGACCCAATAATGACTGTACTGGACTTTGAACTACATAGAATAACAAGCTGCAACAGTTCTTAGCCAAATAACATGAAAGCATCACAGAGCCTTCGGTTTGAATTTCTTCACGTCCATAAACAACAAGTTTCGCACTACTGGCCACATTGAGTTGCTCATTAGTGCTTACCTTAACAAATGTGTCTGCTGATATAACATTACACTTTGAACCAGTGTCTACTTTAAGCTCTCTGAATTTACCATTGAACTGGACTGTACAAAACACTTCGCTCTTTGCCAATAAATTCACTGCATGAACTCTTTCACCAATCACTGATATACCATCTACATAGAAAGTGGACTGCTACAACCCTACTTGATGAATTTGCTTTTTTGAGTGACCCTTCTTTACAACTGTGGGAAGTTTACTTGATTTGCAAAACTTTTGAAAATGGTTCCATTTTTACACTTGTGATATTGCTGACCAAATGCTAAGAATTTCTCTGTTTTAGACTCATGATTGGCACCACAAATGTGACAGTTAATAATAAAGCTGGAGTTAGGTTTTGTTGATTCACATTTGCACTGCACTGAGCATGCTTCTTTAAGTGAACTAGTCTTAGAACTTTCTGGAAAACTACGTGGGTTCCCTGGTGAGCCAGCAGGAGCAGGGGCTGTGGCTGCCATGTGCTTAGGCCTACTTCTGTTTGCCATGTGTTGCATGCTATCTACATTTGCTCTGGAGCCTGCTGAAACCATACTCTTGTCACTTGCAAGCATACTTGTGTGCTTTTCTGTAACTTCATGGATTTTCCAAATCTCTATGGCTTTACTCAACATTAAATCACTGTCACAAAGCAAAATCCTTCTCACAGCAGCACTATTAATACCACAATTGAGCCTGTCTTTTATTAAGTCAATGTATTAAGTCACCAAACCGACACATTTTGGCTTTGTTTCTCAGGTCAGTAATATAAGCTGCAAAAGTTTCCCCTGGTTTCTGATCTCTTGTGAAAAACAAATGCCTCTCTAATGTAATATTTGTCTGGGGGTTACACATTTCTCTGAATTTGCTCTTCAAACACTTGGGGTCTTCCCTTAATTCAGCCTGTACAACAATATGACGATTTTCACCTTCTGTCTCATATACTGCTGGTGCATACACAAATGAGTGCTCTCTTTCAATGGCCTCTGACCCAGCTAGGTTTAGCAAAATGAATGCCCTGGTGCATGCATCTTTGTCTGAATAAGGTGCTTGTGTAAAATACTGTACTTTTGCTCAAATATTCTCAAATTCTCTGCAGTATTCTGATCAAATACAAGTGGTAAGGGCTTTCAAAATTTATCTGCCATATTAACACATACCAGTGAAGGATTTTGTAAATAAGTATGAGCACATACACATATGCCAGAAATGTATGCCAATATTTGTGAATTTGCACAGTAGCACAACAAGCCTCTGTATAACTGAACTTTGTGAAATAAGTCTCTTGGGCACTGTAATACTCTTGAAATTATTGTACTGCAAGACATCACCTCTTATCAGTATCAGAAACATTTCAAATAACTGCACAAGGTGAATGAACTGGCAAAAGAAGCTCAAAATCAGAAACATTTCAAAGTAATTGCACTTTGCAAATAAAATGTACACAACACACTGAAATGTCCCCCAAATAGTAACACCTTGCTAGGTAATTCTTTACAGTGCAAGAAACTTTCTGTAACAGTGGCACTTTGTGAATAAACACACCAGCACAAAAAACCTTTTGAAATGGCTACACTTTGACTGTACTTCATGAAATAGTTGCACTTTGCACACAAATAACTTCAGAATGCATGCACAGTAATAAGCACACACTGTAAGCACTTTTACGCTCTTTGAGATACTTTGATTCACATCAGTGAATGTTTTTCACAGGGCAGTGAGTTATGGCCAACATACTGACCATCACACACACCGCAGTATATCAAACACACCAAGCTGGGCCCTGCACCTCCCCACTCCCACTTCTGAAATTGCACTACAGTGGGAAAGAAGGCAAATTTCCTAATGCTGGCCAGGTAACTCACTGCCCTGTTAAAAAATGTTTGCTGATG
The DNA here is from genome assembly GCF_019279795.1 of Protopterus annectens. Taxonomy (NCBI): domain Eukaryota; kingdom Metazoa; phylum Chordata; order Ceratodontiformes; family Protopteridae; genus Protopterus; species Protopterus annectens. Next base: position 145,449,568 of record NC_056733.1, on the reverse strand, counting down.
TGAACATTCTATGAACAACTGTTCGCTGATTTATGTTCGATGAATAGCTGTTTGCTGAAGTTAGTTTTTGACAAACTAATACAGACCCACTTAAAAGATACTCAGGGTATTCAACCTTCTTAAACTCCATTGTCGCAGTGCAGCACATGATAGGGCATGCCTACTGATTCAATTTCTAGTGGGGAACTTCACTCATATGGGGAATGAATATAATTGGAAGGACATGATTGGAGAAAACAGTTCACCTAAAATAAACACAGATGAAGGAAATGCAAGACTTTTGTAAGAGTCACAGACTTTCCATAACAATCAATGTGTTAAAACAGAAAAATGTACATAAGTGTACTTGTTACCAGAATACCTTGGGCCAAGTGTTGATTATTTACTTTGCAGTCCTTTTACGACCTCTGAGGCTGTACATTCTTTACACAGGTAGTAGTGATGTTGAGCTGTCCAGTTATCATTACTTGTTACTGAGAGGGGTCAGGTGGCCATTATGATAGCTGAACAGTCCCAGGAAGTCCAAACATGTGGTAATGCTGTTTTGGAAATGGCTTCTGCTTTGATTCATTGAGACTAAATTGCTCTTGTGCAAAATGCATTACAGTTTCAACTCCAGAATATAGCTACTTATCTCAAAAATGAGCAAAACATAAACCTCATAAAAAGCGCAAAGAAAGTTTTATTTTCCTGTACCACATATTTCAATATTTATATATCCTAACTTGAAGATCTGAGTGACTCACATACAGAATGATAAAGCCCTGAATGCACCCTATACAATGAATGTTTGACTAATAGCATGGGTGTTGGAGGCACCAGGTGGGGGAGAATGGGGGTTAGTGAATGACACCAGCTTTCCCATCCTGAGATAATGGAAGCTGTCTATGCATGCTGTAAAGGCAGAGTTAAGTGCCTGACAAACAGTATACCACACAGGTGGAAGGTTGCTCATGAGTGGATGTGCACATACATCTCCTTAAGGCAACTATTGTTGAGCTTGCAAAGCTGCTGTGGGGTGGTGAGGGCTAGGGCACACTACTTGGCAGCAGTTTGATGCTGGACTAGCATCTTGATCTCTTCATTGAACCTGACCATGGGTTGGGTTGTGCATGGGAGAGACTAAGACAGGTCTGGTAAACCAGGTGAATGAGGAGAGGAGCTGCTGAAAGCTGGTGGTCAGCTTCAAGGAGGTAGGAGAGGAAAAAAAAGATTTCATTGACTCAGAGAAAGATCAAAATACTCTTTAAAATATATTTCCCATCCCACACTTTTTTCATATCAGTGTGATCTCTCTCCCTAAACTAGCACTACAGGCAATTAGAGGAGTCAATATTCAATAATAAGATGCCAAAGCAAATACAACCCAAACAAAGGATTCATGGATAACAAACTGATGGCTTGTCTTATGAGAATGCAAGATGAATCACTTGGAATACCAAGCAGATGCTTCTATGTGGGAAGTTTGACTTCCAACTATAGAAGTGTGAATTAGTCTTGAAAGTGCTAAAATTAATCAATAAATGTAGTTTTTGTTCTTTATTACTAGACTTGATAGACAATGCATTTTATCTAATAACCTTATTTATACTTTTACTTTTACTGCTCACTTTCAGGTCTTTGGGCATGCCATTTCCTGCTTACACTTGAATAACCACAACTAGCCCATACACAATAATTATAACATCACAAATCTAGTGTTATGGCCAATGTTTTTACTCTTACACTAAATGTAAACTAGCCAGTATGTTTCTGGGTTGGTTTTAGATATTTATTGTATGCCACACCAATACCATCATTCTGGAACAAAATACTTAAACTGCTCTACTGCTAGTTTTTTTGTATTGCAAAATTCATTATTTTTTTCAAACTTTAGTTAGTCAGTGTATTCCAGCATTCACGTAATGGTAATTGCCATGGTACAGCATTTAAATGTATACAACTGACACTAGTTTATATGTGATGGTCAAGGACTGTGGTCTCCCCTGCCTGCATGACTTATTGCAGAGTTATATGCAAGGCTGGCCTTCAGAACATGCAACAATTGTACACTTCTGCCTTGGGTTAAGACCCACACCTGCCATACCTAATGCACCAAAATAAGCTTTGCACTGACCTGGAGACCAGAGATTTTATCACTGGCTTCCAAAAACTTCACATGCTCTGCATTCAGTTGATTTCATTCCAGTGCTGTCTTATCAACAGTAAATGAACCTTGGGCAAAATAATTTTGTATTTACACATTTGCTTGCATGTGGTCTCTCTCACACACACACACACACACACACACACACACACACACACACACACACACACACGCACGCACGCACGCACGCACACACACACACACACAGTTTCTCAGGAGGAGCTTATGATATTCCAGTGACAGTGCTTCTTTTTCTGTGCTTACTGTGATATTCTGTCACTAACTAGATCAATCTAGCACATAAAAAAGAACATTTTCTGTTCACATACTGATATGGTAGTTATGCTAAAATAGTCCCTTTTCATAATTAAGTGTCAGCTGTCAATACGCTCCCAAGTTTAGAGATCACCCTCATATACTACTAAATAAACGACCAGTCACAAGTGGTTGAAAATGAATAATAAAACACTTTATTTAAAACAAAATTAGTAATGTATTTTGTAAAATTAAATATATAGATAAATAAGTACTTGCACAGGGAAACTAAAACAAATGATTAAAACAGTCAGATAGCATTTAGAAAATACTCTTTACAGCTATTTTGGTCCTACTAACTGCTCTATAGAAACATTTATTTTTTATCCACTTCTGAATTTTAAAATTATTCAGCAGTAGTAAGAAACCCTCAGGCAATGAATCTTAGATATAATATTGCAGTCTAAAAGTCCTCTGTGCACATTTTAGAAGGCAAAGACTAGCTGTTGCTGGTCAACTGCTGTTCTCTGAACTTAAATATTTCAAGTTCTGTATTATATGTTTGGCTTTTGTGTTGAATTTAGGCTTCCTGTTTTCAGTCACATGTTCTATGGGAAGCTGCTGTCCATTTATTGTAATAAAGCTTTAGACAGAAAATAAGTATGCATGGAGCAGTTTCAGGTTTCCAAGAGTTGCTACAACTCTACTTAAAAAGACAACTATAGATTTTTCTACAACATTGCACACTCTATGCATTTTAGGTGCTATAAGATTTACCGGAGTAACAACAGATTTTACTCAGTTTTTCTTTTTTTTTTTTTTTTTATGAAAAATAATTTAACTCAGCTTGGTTTATATGCATTTCACATTTTTACTGCATCTTTACTAAAATATACCTACATGTTTCACAGAGCACATCTTGTAATTAAAATTTAATCAGTCAGCACTATGCTTTAATCTGAAGTCTGGTGATTAGGAAAAAAAAAACACTGAAAATTATTTTTCCTTTTTTGAGACTGAATAAATGGGTTGCTCATGTTGGCCATGTCCCTCTTTTGCCATTTTTTCATGGGACCTTTCATTTTGATTACTCAGAGAAGAGGTTATCAGTTTACATTTCATATATGTACTACTGTCCACTTTTTTGTAGAAAGGGATACTGTTTTCGAGTCTGAAGAGAAATTATTATTACACTTTTGTCTACAGGTGACTACATTTTCTGTAACTTAAAATAAAAATCTACTGCTTCAAGACCCTTTTATGAAATCTTCAGATCAGTACCCTTAGATGGTCATATTTTTATTATGTTTTGCCATTTCTAGCTTCAGTTAGAGAAAGGAAATAACAGAATCTTAAATACTGTATATCAGAATGTATAAAATTTGTATACATTTCTGTAGGACATAAAATAAAATAAAATATCACTTAATGAGAAACGCATATCATTTTTGGTTTTCATTTGATAACACACTAATGACATGATTCAAATACATACATATTCAATTGTCAGCCTGAAAAAAAATTAAAATGTGGATACAAAAGTTTAGCCACGTGGCTATATAAGACTACTGATGGTACCTAATAATACAGGATCTTGCTTTTGTAACCAGATGCAATATGGCATCAAACTTTTACAGTATAATATTTTAGGACACTGAGTTACAGATGGCAAGACCATGGAACTACTGGGAGATGGAGATACTGACTGAAATTGTTTGTTCAAAGAAGCACAATCATAGATAAAGTGCAAAGCAGGCAGAGTTACTTAATTTCTATCCCATGATGCTGATAGTTATCACCAGTGGAACATCAGATTATAAAAAGCAAGGAACACAATTCATTTATTTTTTCACTTTGTTCTTACCACTGACATTTAACTGTCTGCATCAGGTCCTCCATGATCACAGATGAGGCTGCGAGTTATCTAAGATCCATACCATCTCAGGAAGCATGCAGTTGAGTGTGGACATGCTTCATTAAATGGCTCTCAGTGCTAATGAGTTATATGACTGACATCTTAGCTTTCTTCAGAGTTTAATACAGATGATATTTGGCCACGTTCCTTTACACTACTGCACCCTCATAAAGTAAAGTCATTGGAGCTGGCAACACTGCACCTCACGCCTCATCTTCTTTTATTTTTGAATATCAGATATCATATGGTGTGACAACTAAGTCAGATGTAAATAGTTGTTGTGTCTTTCTGCTTTTCCCTGTTAGGGGTCACCACAGTGGAACTCCGGTCTGCTAATGATTGGCAGTAGATTTTTACGTGCTGAGTTGCCGGCCCTGACGCACAACTTTCAACGAAGGAATGCCCATTCACGCATGTCTCCACACAGAAGACGCTCTAGCTGAGACTCGAACAAGACAACATCTTACTGTAAGGTGACAACGCTACCACAGCACCACCACCGCAGTATTAAAGTTGATTAATCTTTCATCTGAGAATGATTCAGCTGATACTCCAGGAAATGTCCCTGCATGGCAGTTTCTTCAAGAACTGGAAATATGAGTTTCTACTAGTATCTGAGAAGCTGAAAATTTATAGTGTGCTACATTTCTGCATGTTGTAAGGCAGCAAGTTATGAGCATTTATATTATGTTTGAGTTTATGAGTTTATGAGTTATTGTTAGTGAAGAAGAATTATGTTATATATCCCCCATGAGTTCTAGCAAAAGTTACCATAGAAATCGGTAATGCTTATATTACTGATTTAAGAATCAAGCTAATGAACTGAATTTTGTGAGATGCATAATTCATTTGTACAAAAAAGAATTCTGCCATAAGTATACTGGTTAAATGAAAGGGAGCTTCTTGCAAGAAAATTTAATACTAAATAAAGCAATTAATGTAACAAATGAACCCGCAACTTAAAATAATACAGGAGGTGAAAGAGAGTCATGACAGTGAAATTACTTTGTCTGAGATTAAAAATTCCAGATAGGAATTAGTAATCTGTGCAGCTGCAATCAAGAGAGGAAACAGTGACAATTATTTAAAATATGTTGTGTTAGTTATGGAAATTACTGGTTTGTTGACAAGTGTTATTAGTTTTGCATATGTGCAGGAGGTCACATAAGACTGTATCTTTCAAGGCAAGAATCTATAAGAAACAGAAAAGAGAGACAACAACTCAAGAAAGACATTCCTTTGATTATCTTGTTGAGGAAATGCTGCAGTTTTTCTGGATCGGTCATATGCCTAAAAACATACCAATTGAGCCATTATAGTGCTTCTAATTTAACATATGATGCTATACTAGGTCAAGACTTCCCTTATTTCAAGGCACTGTGGAAATCATTGGAGGCAGGAAGGAACACAATTAAATACACTGTGGCTTGAATACATTTCAGGTAAAAATGGAGTGGCCAGCAGCGGCCTGACATGCACAGAAGAACATTTAGTCCCAAATACGTTCCTAGTAAGAACTGGGGAGAGGAACACCAGCTCTGAACATACCCTAGTAATGGGAGAATAGCAACAACAACAGCCTGACACTGTTACAAATACATGCCCCAGATAATGAATGCAGTGCACAAAGACTCCAGAAATGAGGTTACCCACTGGAGTAGGGATTTTTTCATAATGTTTTTCCACCTCATGACAATCTCCCTAGTAATGGAAAGTGCTTTGGTTTGACCAATCTGAATGAGGTGCACAGTAATTTGTAGATGGCAAAGGCAACAACTCAAGGGTAGGGAAGTATATTTTAGTTACTAAGTTGCTAGTTTAAATTTTCTTGGGTGCTATTTGGATAATTATTTTCATAACTTTCACTTAAGTAGTTTTGTTTACAAAAAAGGTGACAAATGCTGTTTTGATGAACTCCCATTTGCAATTTATTTAAAGATGATATCTCAAGATCTGGAAACATTTTTATTAGTAATTATTAAAATGAAAAAATATGTCAGAAAACCAGTATTTGTTAAAAATACAACACTTCTGGAACTCAGTGAGGGATTCAGAGATTAATAAGAGTAAACGATGCAGGAATGATTAAATAAAGTAACATATAACAATATGACAATGCAGAACAGTTACTAATCAAAAAAACATCTCCAATTAACTTCACGATTACATAAATACAGGTCTTAAAGTTCTGCAATTCCGAATAAGTATCCTTTCCATTTACAAAAAAAAGTAGTACATATTTGCCTCTACTTGTGTCCTGTTTTAGTTGATCTGAGACAATAGATTTTAAACAAGCATCAATCCATGATGTTCCAAAATATATATATAACAACAGGATTTCCTAAACATGTGTTTCTGATATCTCTCAAGTGCTCTTGCTGTCTAATTTTAACTCTTGTAGTTGCTTTACCAGTATAACCCAGCCTGCATGATCATGTAATGGCATAGATCACATTATCAGACGTACTATTACATTTTCCCTGCGTTTCAGATATAATGTTGTAGATATAAGCAAAACATAGACAACATACATACATACAAGCAGAAAAAATACCAGAAAGGTAAGTTCCCCGTGACTGAGATTATGCCACTTATTTGCTATAGCAACCATGAACCAACATGTTAGCCACCTTTTTTATGACTAAATAATGAAGACAGAATGGTTCAAAACATTATAGAATTTTGTGTTAGTATACAAAAATCTATGCTATCTTTTTAACATTAGCCAGAATTAAAGAAGAAATGTCAGTATAATAAGATACAATAATCAAATGGTGTTTATTATCCTTAGAAGAGTAGTTAGAAATGTATATTTTATGTGACTTCTCATTAGAACCAAGTGTCTCCTCCCTAGTCATAAAGGAGTCTTTAGAATAAACCCTAAATACATTATCTGTATCATAACCTGTACTTACAAACATCTGCATAATTAGATGGGCTTCTGTTAAAAGTCTTCTCTCATTACATACCCTTCTTGGGTTGTCCTCAGCCACTCTACACATGGGAGGAGAGACAAAAACTGGGCTGGATGAAAACTGTTATCATGCAAATTAAGACTCTCCTTTCATGTCCAGGTAAACAACTAAGCTCACAGAGGTTTTATTTAAAAAATAATAATACCTACATATTAATATAAAATAATATTCTTATTTACAAATGTTTCTCTTTTTAGTGGCAAGTGTGCATAATGAAGAGATTGTAAAACTGGGCATTTCAGAAATGTGTTCTATTTTATTAGGTGCACATGTAGCCCTATCATAGACATAAAGCCTGAAGTAGAGAAAGATTATTAGATCTTCAAGACTGACAAATTCACAGTATACTGAAGTGTCTATCTGTGATAGCATCATCTCTGAAAAGGAGGTTATTTGCAAGGGAATGCCTGCATCATCTCTTTTTAATTCCAGACCTAATATCTAAGTATTCTATCATAGGTGATTTTCAATGTTGGTGATGTCATCTTCAAACATCAGCTGCATAATGGGAACCACATAGTTTGGGAGTGTCCCCTAATCAAGAATTTCTGGACCAAATTTTGGAAACATGTTCATTAAACCCATTATAGAATACAACGTCCTGTTTGGTATCTACCTCTGAAGATATCTGCAACAACTGGAAAGGCCGCAGAAATACCTAAATAAAAGAATCACAGGCCTAAAGCAGATGCCCTATGCTGACCATCTTAAAAAACTCCACCTATACTCTGTTGCATATCATCTACTCAGAGGCGATCTCTGCTTAACATACAAGGCCATGTCAAACCCAGAGCTGTTGGACATGCTACACTTAAAGAAATCCCAATCCATCAGAGACACATGCTCCAGGGATCTAAATCTTGAAATCACAATGAACAAAATATGCTGGAGGGATAAGTTCCTGACCCAGAGACTCCCCAGATTCTGGAATAGACTACCCATACATGTTAAGCAGAGTGCCTCTTTGGCCCTCATCAAAAAAAACCTTGATGATTGGATGGGAGATAGAAAATTCACCCCGGGGATCATGTCAGTTGCCCTGTTAGACAGGGGTCCAGGGAAGTAAATACTGTGGGAAGAAATAGCCAGGGAATTGTTATGGCTAGGCTTGTATAGGCCTTAGGGCCGATAGCCTAGTACCAACGTATGAACCTATGAACCTATGAACATGTAGGGAGTCTGCATCACACTGGAGAATTAGTTAAGAAACATCTATCAGTATTTGGTTTTTCGTCAGAATTCGACATACCCTACATTGTCAAAGTTATGCTTCTAGCAGCTAGAGTCCATAGCCAGAAATTGGAAGAGTCCCATCTCCCCTCAGATTAGAGAGTTTAGGCTAATTCTTTCAGCCTTAACCAGACATTGGAAGAGTCTCATCCCTCCTCAAATTAGTGAATGCTGGCTAATTCTTTGAGCCATAACCAGATATTGGAAGAGTCCCATCCCTTCTCAGATTAGTGAGCGTTTGAAATTTTCTGAGCCATTTAGTATGCAGAGCTAAACATAGCTCAGTGGAAAGGTAAACAAACTCATTTAATTAGCAGATGGTTTATATATATATAAATATATCCCTTTTTGTTTGACTGGAGTAGGTTCTACCTATGTGCCTAACATCTGTGTCCTAAGTCACAGATTCTTAATCATTTTTGTGTACCTACCTGTAAATAAATTTTTTATTCATAATCCCTGTGCATATACCTACTAAGACAATGTCTCAATTCCTCTTTATTTATAGTTCTTGTTGTCAACAAAACTGATATGTCTGGATTTCCAGAACATAGCAGTTGCCTGACATTTATATTTCTCATGTACAATATTTTTTACTTATTTATGTATTTTCAGCTACTTTTTAGTACTGCTAGCTAATACATATTTCAGTCTGTTAAACAATAATTAAGCAATAACCGACAACGTGGTGTGGTATATTGAAGATTTACCCATGGCTGTTGTGGTTTAATCATGAGGGCGAAGCCCGAGTGATTAAATAAAGCCAACTGTGGGTAAATCTTCAATATACCACAACCACGGAGTCGGTTATTGCTATTATACAATGAAATTATTTAAGAAAAAAAAATACTTACTTTTCTTAAATAATGTCTTTGTATAACGGCGCATTACTGTTCTTCCACCGGTGGTGGCATACTGCTTCCTTGTGTTGATGAGACACTTTATACCAATGGAAAAAAGTTCGGGTGACCGGACCTTTTTCTGCTGGTATGTTGTGGGATTTACAACGGGCACGCTGGCCAATCAGCATGCACGTTTTGGAATATTAATGGGGGGGGGGCATTGTATAATATGTATTATTTGATAATGTTATTGTCTGAATATATAGCTGCATGGACTAAATTTCAAAGTGAAAATATCAACATATGATTATGCTCGCATTGGTTTTAAAAAAAAATCAATAAATATACTATAAACAAAATTTTCCTGAAATCTAAATGTGCCCATTGTGTGCATTATACAATGATTACTACTTAAGAAAAATGATTAGTGCAGCCAGTACTGCACTAAATAATGGGTCTACCTGAAAACGCCGAAAGTGCACAACGCCGACGACGAGAACACAGACACCGAAAGATCGACAATGGAGAAGACCGACAGTTGAGAATCCCGACACTGAGAACACCGACATGTTAAGGTAAGTGTGCGATAGGGACAGACATTAGGGTCAGGGTGTGGGTAAGGTAAGTGTGTGATAGTGATGGACATTAGGGTAGGGTGCGGGTCAGGTAAGTGTGCGATAGTGATGGACTTTAGGTTTAGGGCCATGTTAAGTGAGTTAGGGTTGGGGTGCGGGTAAGGTAAGTGTGTGATAGTGACGGACTTGAGGGTTAGGGGCAGATTAAGTGAGTTAGGGTTAGGGTGTGGGTAAGGTAAGTGTGTGATAGTGACGGACTTGAGAGTTAGGGGCAGATTAAGTGAGTTAGGGTTAGGGTGCGGGTAAGGTAAGTGTGTGATAGTGACAGAATTAAGGGTTAGGGGCGGATTAAGTGAGTTAGGGTTAGGGTGCGGGTAAGGTAAGTGTGCAATAGTGACGGACCTTAGGGTTAGGGTTTGGGTTAAGGTTAGTGCATAGATAGTTGTGTATGTAAGGTTTAGTGTAGGTTTGTAAGATTTTTGGGGTGCTTGTGTTGTGTGTGTGTTTTTCGGGAAAGGTATTTGTTTTGTTGATTGTCCGGAGTTTGGTTTGTCGGGCATGTGAAGTTTTGTGTTTTTGAACTTTCTTTTTTTGTTGTTTTTTTCGTGTCGGTTATTTCGTTGTCAGTGTTTTGGTGTGTCGGTGTTATCAGGTAGACCCTAAATAATATACTGTGCAAGCATTATCATGTACTTAGGTGAATACATGGGCAGTATATTGATGAGTCATCCTCAGGGACTCACTTCAGTGAGGAGACACAAAAGGAATAAAGCATATATTATTTGCTGCCACTAATTAGGAAAAGTAAACAATTTCTTTTAATAATGCACCTGGCTAAAACATTGTTTATGCAGTACGTCAATAAAGGAAAACATTTTTATTCATACCAGGCTTGAATATAATTGAATGCAAACACTTTCAGGCTACAGTCCTAAAATAATTGGTCAAATCTTGTGAATACTATAACTTATTCTGAATAGAGATCGTAAAAGAAAGTAGGTGGTATTCTGAATTATCTGGTTTGGAATCTGAAATTAATAATCTACAGTATGGTTCCTTCATTTATTACTATAAATAATAATAGTAATTGCAAAAATACTTTGCAAACTTAACAATTCAAGATCTAAATGCAGCAAACTTCATCCCACCTTCCTAAAGCTTGCAGCTGAAAAAAAACACGCTGCTTACACATATCTTTGACCTCTGTCTCATCTCAGGCACTGTGTCACCAGCATTTAAGCAGGCAGTTATAATCCGTCTACCTAAAGTGACTTCTCCTAAAGGGCTGAAGGGTTATAGACCTATTTTCACCCTGTGTCATATTACCTAAATATTTGAAAAACTTTTATACAAGTAACTATTTAAGCACATTAACATCTGTGGCTTGTGATATGATACACGGCATGGCCTCTGCAATGCCTTCAGTACCTTTACTACTCTGATAATGGCCATTGATACTATTTACTACAATCCAAATGAGGGACATATTACTGCAGGTCTCTTTGCTGACATGGAAATGGCTTTTGAAATAGTCAGCCATACCCTTCTTCTCTACAACCTTAAAAGACTCATCTTTGAAGAAAACACTGTCAGCTGGTTTTGCAGATATATAAAGGACACAGCCTTCCAAGACCATAGCAGTGTTTCATCCTCCACTGCTGTTAAACTTAATACATGTCTGTTCTATGCCCTCTACTCTTTGTTAATGATCCCCTCTAGAATTAGCAAATCTGAAATTAATAATGTATGCAGATGTTACGCTGCTCTTGCAGACATGTACTAGCCACTCTGGCCTGCAAAACATGTTACAGGACAGTTTCACTCAGTTATGCGCTTGGTCAACGTCTAACAAACTGCTAATAAACCCTATGAAAACTTATTCTCTTAACTGATCTTAATGGGAACATAATACCCAATGTCACTGAGCAGAGGTACCCAAGTCTAATTCTTGACCATACCTTACTTTTCTTTTCCCACACTAACAGATTTTGTAATTAATAAAGTATTGGTCAATTAAACATATGTTACAGCATCAATCATCTGCTTTCATCCACTGCTCACAGGGTCTTTGCTAAAATATTTTAATATCCAAACTGGAATTATGACCTTCTTTTTCTTGAATGTATTCAGTCCACAATACTTACAGAATACAAACTGCTGAGAATAAAATCTGCAGATTTACTCCATTAAGATACCTTCAGATGCTCTCACTGCAATTTGCTAAAAAGTCCAGTTGGCTTTCAATGGCTCATAACTACCTTTATAAGACTTCTCTTATATACTTAGAAGTTAAACTGCTGTAAGAGAGACAGCCTTCTTTTGACTGAGACCTGTCACCTGAAACCACCTGCCTAGTGACATCAAAATCTAGAAACCATTAAAATCTTCAAAGATATACTTAAAGAGCATCCCTTTACTGATTCTACCTGCAACTGCTACTGTGGGAGTGGTTAGGATCAAAGCAAACAATCAAGACTGAACACATAAAAAGGTCATAAAGCACTGCCTTTGTCATCACTTAACTAATGATTAGCTTTCAGCCAATCTACACACTTGAATTAGAAATTAAACCAATAACGAGCTGGTCATGTTCGGCAGCCCAAAACACACAACCTCAGTAGTATGAGGCACAATGTATAAAACCATGAAATAATATTTAAACAGCCATATCTCATGTGATCATGACACTAAATCATAAAATACTTAAACATTATCAGATATGTAAACTGCAAAACCCATACATAACGCAAAACATATAGAGGGCCCATCAAGGAAAACAATGCTGATGCCCTAAAGAAAATTAAACACAACCATTCACCATATTACCTATTGGATGGTTGAAAACCAATGTACACTCTAAAATAGAAAATTAAACCAATCAAAAGCTGGTCATGCTCAAGCAGCCTGAGGCACACCATAGAGCCTTTGTCTCAATTCAAACATTGCACTCTAAGAAATAAGTCATCATTCAATAAACTTGTATATTCAACCACACAACACCTACTCATCTAATCCATAATTATGGCAAAAAACACAATTCCCAATAAAATGTTTAAAGAATAATACAATTAAAAAAAAAAATATATATATATATATATATATATATATATATATATATATATATATATATAAATATAAATAAATAGAAAGATGAAAAGATAAAGAATCCATGCAGCATAAACTCACTTCATAACTGGTTAATAAAAAAACATTCAGAGTCTTATCTAAGAAAATGGACAGATAAAAACTCTTCATGTCGAATAAGTTCAAGCTATATAAAAGACTGTTATACATTGCATATAAGTATGACAGTAGGTCAGTTAGCTAAAAAAAGTGGCACTAAAAATATAATAAAAAAATGTTACTGCTAAAAATTCACGAATGCAGAACTATGATAGGAAATGGAGCGAACACACTAGTATATAATCACCGACCATTCATGCCTATGCAGCCCAAACCGCAATCTACTACTATACATTCAGAAATTTTCATATAAATGCATAGCCATAAGCAAAACAATGCATTGCACACAGCAGAAAATACTGCTCAAAAGAATAACATCAAAGACAAACGACGAAAATAAAAAGTGCAAAATGTACAAAAAATATATAGGAATCTTAAGTCCAAACTGCCCTATGCTCGTACATGTGATATAACCAGACAAGAACATCATTGACAAAGCAAATATCATAGAATGAATAAAACAAAATACCATTTCAAAATCAATGTAAATAACAACTGCTGTCACACAGATTACAAAAACCTGTTGCATATCTATATAAGATAATAAACAACAATTCAAAAACTATCAGCATGATCCACATCATGTATAACATGTAGAATACATTACTGCAAAGTCAAAGTACATCACTGATGAATCATTAACAGAAAAACCTTGAGGAAGTGCAAAGCAATACAAATCATAAAACTGTGTAACAGAAAGTATATCAACATCCACTGGAGGAAGAAACCACTCACATCTCAAAGGTTGAGAACAAACCAGTCTTCTTCTTCTTTCAGCTTTTTCCCAGTTAGGGGTCACCACAGCGGATCATCTGTCTGCTCATGATTGGCAGTGGAGTTTTACAGTGTCGAGTTGCCAGCCCGGCACCCAATCTTCCACAGAAGGCACACACACACACACGCACACACTCACACCTAGGGTCAATTTAGAGTGTCCAATCCACCTACTGCATGTCTTTGGGATGTGGGAGGAAACCGGAACAACTGGAGGAAACCCACGCGACCACAGGGAGGACATGCAGACTCCGCACAGAAGGCACCCCAGCTGAGAATCGAACCAGAGAACCTCTTGCTGTGAGGTGGCAATGCTAACCACTGCAAGGTTGAGAACAAACCAACAAAGAGTCAAATACAAGCTAAAGACCCAATAAAAATAAGTTAATGTCCAAAGTGCATATGTTATCATAAAACTATCAACCCTAATCTAGGGAACACATGCAAGTTCAAGTAGAAAACACCAGGTAAAAAGTATACATACATAAATATAAAAAGAAAAAAATATAAGTATATATAAACTGTTAATCAACAATTAACACATCTGGGATATAATATAACCAATATAATTCCAATAACGATATCTCATCACAGGGCTTTTCATGAAAATCTGTAGATTTCCCAGTAACAACTTACGCCTTGAATAATAAAACTGAGCAGTAAATCAATAAAATATACTATAATAACAGTGATGGTTATTAAGTATGTGGTCATTGTATGCTGTTCCCTTTAAGGGCAGGTTTCAATGGTATTACTATGTTCAATCCTGATGTTTTATCAGCTTGCAATTCTATAATCCAGCTCATCTCCGCTTGTTCAGTTCTTAGGACTACATCCCCATGACGTGTACCTTCTGAAATGACGTGTACCTTCTGATTGTCATAAATTTAAAATAATGTTCAGATTGCAAGGAAATATGTTTAGTCAATGGATTCCTGGCATCCTGTAGTCTTATGTCACTAATATGTTTAGAAATTCGTCATTTGAAATGTTTGTTGGTCTTAACAATGTAAAAACAACTACAGAGCATACAAGTTGCAATTAGATCAAATGTTGTGTCCTGCAATCCACAAAAGAATGGAAAAAATATCGCTTATTTGTCACAGAGTGAACAAATTCATTTGTTGTATGAATGTGGAGACATGAACTGCACGCAGAACAAGGGTAAGTTCCTTTTCTTGCATTGGTGTCAGTCAATTTGGATCTGTCCCTTATGGCATAAGAGCTGTTTCAAACTGTGATTCTTTCTAAAACTGAAAAGCAGTTTGTCCCCCACAGTATCCATAAGTTTAAGATCAGATCTAAGTATTTTCCAGTTAGATTTGAGAATGTTACAGACCTTATGTATATCATTAGCATAAGTGAAAATGCATCTATTAAGTCACTCATGTCAGGAGCCATCATTAGATTGTGTGGATTGTTGTCTATGCGTAAAAAATGTCCTTCCAGTGGTGTTTCTTAGTTAATGTATGTAGTTCTTCTCAGATACTATTTCAGTTGCCATGTATCCCCTGCTCTTAAGTATATCAACAATAGCTGTGGCATATTGAATCTCATCAGTGTGGAGTCTAGAGACTCGAAAAAAATGATTCTTGATCACACTGGAAAAAGTATATTGTGGATGCATACTACTACGATGCAGTAAGTTATTTTTCCAACAATCCTTGTTAAATATGCTGGTAGAGATGCTACCCCTTTCATCTGCAGAGATTCTGACATCCAAAAAGTCAATGCTGGAGTTGAAGCACTGTAAAGAGAATCTAAGAAACTCAGTAGTCGTTTCAAGGTTGGTGATGAACACCTGCAGTTGTTCTGCTTGTTCAATATCTCAGATATCTCCTTCTCACAAATCTGCACAAACAAGTCAACAGTTGGACTATTCTTGTGGTATAAACGTGTTAGGCTTATATAGCATAGTAAGTGCTATTGGAGACAGAATTCGTACCAAAAAGTGATCTCAATGTAAGGTTCCTACAAAAGATCCTTAGTTCCAATATTACATCACTCAATCTCGAGGTTACAGAAGGGACAAAATTCAAACCCTTGTTTAGTACAGCATATTGGTCCTCTGTTAATTCAAAAGATGACAAATTTACAGAAGCATATTCACTGAGGCTGCTGTCTGATGTTCCTCGACTGCATTTTTGGAAGAAATTTGTCTCTTCCTGGCTCCTCTGCTCCATGATCCGACTCTGTCCACTTGCTTCGGTAAAGATATCTTGAGAGGAAATGTCTGGAAAACCACAGACATTTGGGGACCCAACCTGGATCTAGCACCCATCATGTCAAATGATGTCCTATGTGTTCTTTCACATTAGCAGGTCCAGCATTCATCTTGCATTCCACATCTATTGCCACATTAGGTGCAGATTGTATACTATTTAATTTCAGAGTTTGTGGCTCTGTGGTCATCTCTTGGTTATTCTGTAAAACCAAGGGGTGTTTATTAACCAAACTTTCCAAGCTGCCAACATGTAAACCATTAACCTTGGGCCATACCAAAATGTGCCCTTTTTTTTGAAGTCATTAAAGCCACTTTTTAGTTTCTTAATCTTACTAGTTTTCAGTCTAAAATCACAAGCAGCAACATTAAGATAAACATTCTCTAATCTAGATATATACTGAGGGTCTATATAACTCAATTTAATATCCTGTTGAAGTCTCAATGTTCGCCATCAAGACCTTTTCTATAGGATCAAAATGCTCCAACAGTAATATAATATAGCTGAAACTCATTTCAGGATTCAGAATTTGCCATTTCTTAAGTAACTCCAGATGTGCATTGCCATAAGTAGGCATAAGTAAAACTCCCAAGCATCTAGGGATAACTTTATGGTGTAGGCAAGCTTCCAGATAGAAGCTTTGCCATTGTAATCTGTTCAACTTAAAAAAGTCATTCTCCAAAACCTTTAATTTGGGTAAAAAAGTTTTCATATCCACAGGTTGCACATCCACATCAGG
This sequence comes from Protopterus annectens, assembly GCF_019279795.1. NCBI lineage: Eukaryota > Metazoa > Chordata > Ceratodontiformes > Protopteridae > Protopterus > Protopterus annectens. The sequence goes on along the minus strand of NC_056733.1, from coordinate 145,432,652 downwards.
ATCTAGAACAGAAAGATTCAACCGCAGAAGGGGATTCATAGTAATAGCTAAAAGCTGCTTACTATAAAGTAAGTCTTTATTGGAATATGCTCTCAGGCAATAGTCCAATTCCACCTGCTCCAAATCCTTTGATATACCCTCAGCCATGTGTAATTCTAAACAAACTGCAAACATAGCGGACAAACTAGTGGACCACCAAAGGATGACTTCTCGGATGCACAGTTACTAATGGTTTGTCACTGGTAGTTGATTATAAATTGAAGCCATTGGCTTGTTTACTTAGATCTGAAGAAGGACTGGTTAAGTCTGAAAGTGCTTATCTGCTTCATTCAACCACTTTTATTAAAGGATTTACCCTTGACTTGGTGGACGCATGGAGTATTTCTTCTGTTTTAGTTTTTATAACTAATTCTCCGAGAAGTCATCATTTGGTGGTCCACTAATTTTTTATATTATAAATATATATATATTATATATATATATTATAAATATATATATATATATATATATATATATAGATATAGATAGATAGATATAAAATATGTTATTAATAATGGATTTAAGTACCCTTATTTGAAGGTCATATGTAAGTAGAAGAAATTACATTACATCTTGTTCATTTGTAAATGATAAACTATATGTGCTCCATTCTCATAGCTTTCTTGTTAGTACTTGTAACAAGTTCATCTATAGAAAATATTTAAGAGTATGCATACCACAGACTAAGTAATAGTCTAGTCAAAAAATATAGATTTAAACAGGTTTATGTGGACATGCTACAATTAATTAAATGGGCTTGGGAAAGGCATACCGCTTAATTTGCTGTAATGAGTATGCAGCAGTACCTGCCTGACTTAAAAATATTTTTGTCAGGTAGCTGGATGGATTCTTTATTGTAATCCGGGTGACTGGTGATTGAATTAGTCCCCTTGGAGTGGAGGAGCAACCCAAGGAGAGGGATAGGTGAGGGACATTGTTGTTTTACCACTTGTACTCCAAGGGGAGAGGCACTTGATGGATATGCCCTTGTGGAAGTGAGGCTAGCAAAGTGTGTGCAGTTAGGACCTGGGAGAAAAATCAGAATATATAACCCTACCCTGACAGCTGTCTAAATGATGGTCAGCAGAAGTTAGGATAAAATGTCTGCATATAAACATAGACTCATAATTTAGTCATGTTGTTACCTTCACGTACCTGTATGTGGCAACAAATTATGTAGTGTTTAATTTCCCAACATTCAGTTCAATGCGCATTACCTCCTCCCATAATGCGGCTTAAATATTATGTTTTTCAGAGAGGATGCATGTCATCAAAATTAGCAACCTGAAAAATCAAGCTGAAAGGTGCAGCTTTGAACTTTTGCAAAGACACTTTACAGCACAACAAAACTGATAGTTCTCTAATGATGGCAGTCACCACCACATGCAAGTGGAAGTTGCCTTCTACAGCAGGGAGGTGCTAGCTTTTAGTCTGGTCAGTCATCTGAATTCCTCTTAGAAGTACAAAACCAACAAATGCAAGTCTTGATTGATTCAAGCAGAGAAACAGCACATTACAAAATTTGCTGTTATACCTTTTAAGCATTTTTGCAGATGATCTTCACCCCCATTTCCCCAACACCACTGCTGCTTATTTACACTTATTCCAGGATTAGTGTACCTCGGGGTGGGGTGATACTCTGAGGTACCACAAACTTGGACTCATATATTCTCTCATTTACACTTTTACTGTACAGCTTCAAGGATTACATTTACAATCAATATAGTTTCACAAAGCACCCCAGGTACCTGTACTGCCATGTCATGGATTATGAAGCATGACCTGCCAGCTAAAAGAGTAAGGATATGATACATAGTGACCCTTACAGCAGCACCACAGTACATAAAAAAGTTGTGCCATGCAAGTACTGCAGATCAGTATTATCAATGCTATTAACATGCGATTTAAGAAAAAGCTGACAATACAGTATTTATTAAAAAATCTCTGTTAGATATTTGATTGTTAAACTGAGTCTTTTGTTGTGTTAAACACCAGCTACTTTTGCAAAAAATCAAAAGATCCAAGTGGGTCAGATATATAAATCAATGGCTTCTACATACAGTTTTGCCATTGATATTCTTTAGTAAAATGGGTGCAAGAGATGCAGTGGTAATAACTACATTGTAGTATACTCCCGCTAAACTGTGATTTTTCAGGTTGTGCATGCCAACAACTACAAAAGATTTTTTTTTTTAACTTTTCCTCATAACCCATTCTCGTAAGTGAAACAAACTCAGTTAATATTCATAGAGCTAGGGGAGAGGTGTGGAGGCAAAAAGTCTGACATTTGCAGTTGTTGGCAATTACAACTTGAAGACTTGTAGTTACATATTGGAGTCTTTTCACCTTACTGTAATATGTATGAGCACATGTGCCATGTAAAGTATGAGGCAGAAATGTCATTGCTAATCATTTCAGTGCACAGAGGACAACAACACAACAGTGATGTGTAGATGTTAAAAGACAAGATGAGATTAATAATAATAATAATAATAATAATAATAATAATAATAATAATAATAATAACAATAATCACCGTACCCAGTCATGCCAGTTCCAAATGAGGCTTAGTCACACTGATTTTACTACTGTGGGTAACCTTACTCGTTATTGATAAACTAGCACAATCTGCAGGTCTGGTATCGATTATTGTTATCACCTGCACTGATAAGGAGGTACTCTTGGACATAGCTTAGATGTTGCCAAGACAGCTCAATACCTAAAATATAATTTCACCACATTACTCTTTACATGTTTGAAAGACAATGTAGCTATTAGAAGGGACGGTCAACGGTACTTTCATAAATATAGTAACTGAAGATATTTTGGTAGACCTAATATACAACACTGACTTTGAGAATTTACATAATGGTAATTCAAGGAGACAGCAGCCTTAGAAGGACAGATAAGAGTAGAAAATTACCTGTATTTTAATTAGCTGCAGTTAATCCATGCAAACTACTGTTGGGTATATCAGGCAGCTCACCCTCCATTTAGATATTTTGTAATAAAAACTGTCATGTGGTGACAGAGTTTGTTAGAACAGGTAAGAAGAGCAATGAGAAATGAAAAAGAGGTAGCAAAACTGCCAATCTACACTGCTCCAGTGCACTGAAAATTTCTAATGGAAGTCTGTACTGATAGCACAAACTAAAAAAAATGAAATAATTTTAGAGAGCATATGCTCAGTATATTTAATGAAATGCAGTCACTAAGTTCAGATCTGGGAAAAGCTATCACTTGCTGCTCTTCCTAGAGCAGTGCCTAGAGCAGCACTAAATAATATAATCCAGTCTCTGGAGAAACAGCACATTAATTAATCTACACCCGCAGATGTCAACCAACACTGACTACATGCCACTCAGACAGTTTAGGTGTCACTTAATCCATATCTGCAGAGGTGAACCAACATTAACTACCTGCTAATTAGTCAGGCTAGGTGTTACTTAGATCTGTACCTGCACAGGTGAAGCAATACTGACTACCTGCTTGTCAGATATCAGATGTGCAACTTGATCTATAGGTACACAGGTGAAACAGCACTGAATATCTGGCGGTCAGACAGTCTTTGTGTCATTTAATTCATATTTGTGCAGGTGAAGCCGTACTGACTACCTGCTGGTTAGACATTAGAAGTGTCAGTTAATCTATACTTACACAGGTGAACCAACACCAACTGTCAGTTCAACTCCTCAAAACATGGACTTACAATCTATACAAAGCATAGTGATAATACTATTAATTATAATAATTACTCATAATTAAAGTATTACAAAGTAATCATAAATAATATGAGTAATAAAACTATACTCATAGTAAAACAGTTTAGAAAAGGACTCATTTAGCAATAGCCAGGACTCTGAAAGGTTTCACATAAGTAATAACTTTTTCTCTTTATCATTGTGGCTACTGTAATACTATAGGTTGCAGAGCAATGCAGTGGATATTCACAGATCACTACACAGAAGCTGTACCAGCCTGAGTCAGGAGTTACACACAGATGTCATATTCTAAATTAATAGGCATTAGTGTATTTTGCGGTCAGTGATTGTGCACACTCTTTATTTAATAACCATAGTTAGTGTTGTACTATTTTAGTGCTTCAGGTCAGATTATACAGCATAATGAACCAACTAGATGAAATGCAATTTTAACTGTTAGTGTTATGTACAGTTATTAAATTAGAGTGGCAGTTTTTTTATAAACTCGACCACTTTTAGGACAGTTACCATTAGTGGTCAGTAAGGAATAACCACACACTGCTGCAGATTTCAATGGCAATGGTTCTTCAACTGCATCCCTTAAAGAACTCACGACAGCTCTTAAAGCCAGTTTTGAAGTTTTAGCTTTTCTGTCAACTAAAGTCCCTTTCTCAGGTGTCAGAGGCATCTCAGACACCTCAGGAATTGGGCTGTGATAAGGTAATTTATGCAGATGGCCGTAAGCCCTCTCCCGCATAATATTATATTTTTCTAACAAATGATGTAAGATTATAGTCACTAATGCATTTTAGTTTAGAGGATGACATATGTGTTTAATTCCTTACTCAGTCTGGTACAATGACAGACATTTGAGTTTCAGACTTCATATCCTACAGAAAATTATTTTAACATGAAATCCATTATACCATCAACTTTTTTAAGTGTACAAGGTTGGTGTCACTTTTACAGTTCAATTTTGTAAACTAAATTCTGTTCAATTGTAGTAATGTAATTAGCCATCATTATGCAGTAGCCATAAATTTGACAGAATAAATGACTTGTGTCAAATGGAGTGCTTGGCAGACCTTAAACTACGAACACCACACTAGACATAGGGCAGGATTCACGAAGGCTTGCACGGAGTCTAAGAGTAGTGTAAGACTCCATGCAGCCTTCGCGATCCAGGAACAGCCCAAAGTCCGTGTAAGAGACAAGCTAAAATGTCTCTTACACGGAGTGGGCGTGGATAAGCTAATCACCTCACTTGCAGCCGAATAGCATGCAAATGAGGATGATTAGCGATCCAGGAAGCCCAGAACAGCCCATGTAAGAGCCGTTTTAGCTGCAGAAATGTACTCAGTTGACAACTGAGTACGTTTCTGCAAAAACCACAATGGAGCCATGTCAGCTCCAAATAAAGGGTGCATATGTCTCAGGCAGCATGCCAATGGCCAAATATGTGGCCACTGGCAAGGTAACCCGATGCAAAAATATTAAAAATATAATTTTTTTTTTCGGCGATCGCCGATGTTTAAACCCAGCGCAGCCCCGCGCAAATGGGCTGCGCTGTATAAAACATAAAAATGAAGGTTATAAACCCACAAATGTGGGTTTTATGCAATACATGGAATTTCAATGCAGGGACCAGCAGACCAAAAACAACATGGCCACCATGTAGTGGTTGCTAAGGGGGGAAGCTGAGTCTAAGAGATGTAACTAAGCATTAGTAGGCAATCTGATGCAAATGAGTGTTAGGATACTGAATTCCACTGTCACATAGCAAATGAGCACATTCTGAGTAGTGTAAGAGTTACAGAAGGGGGAGGAACAGAGTAGGAAATAGGTGACATCACAGGGGGGAATGGTAGAAAGAAATGCAGTTCATTGGAGGTCAGAGTTACATGACAGATGTCAGACAGATATCATGGAAAGAGGTGTGCCACTAGATAAGCATGGGAAAGTCAAGAAATGGAAGGTGTAAACTGTTGCCTACACCAAAGTTTCTTGCTGGGTGTGCATGCACATGTGTGTACGCCATGAAGCGCGAGTAAGACAGTGTGCACGCGTGTAAGGCAGACTGAGCATGTGGGAGCGTGTTGGTAGCTGTTTAACACTGTTTGTGCTGGTGTGCGCGCGTGTAGGGCAGACTTAGCATGTAGAAGCCTGTTGCCAGACCTGTAACACTGTTTGAGCTGGTGTGTGCATGTTTTAACCCGAATAAGACGATTCTGAGCCATGTAAGCATGTGTGCGCGTGTGTAAGCCACTGTGAGCGTGTTTCTGCTGGTATACACGCTGCTCCCCCCTGAGGAAACAGAAAGGAAAAAGGAAGCAACATAATTAGTAGGAAGCTACCAGGGAATATTGCTGGAGCTAGCAGGTGAAAACAATTAGAAGCAAGCAATTACACAGGCAGAATAGTAGCTCAGCCCAACACTTAAAAATCTGCAAACAGCAGTGCAAGATGCTTCTCTCAAGAGACACTGCAAGACAGGAGTAAGCTATTAGAAGTGAAAACTGAAAAAGCTGAACTCAGAGCAGAAATGTTAGGGGCTGCCATAGCTGTCATAATGAGACATAGGTGACTTGCTGAGGGTGGTGACAATGCAGATGGTGCCAGACAACCCACAGTGAGGAGACGGAGAAGAGTGTACAGGCCCAGGGTCACCTACCATGGGTTACATGAGCTGGAGATAGTAGAGCGCTATAGAGTGGACAGAGACCTCCTGCAGCAAATAGTGGAGCTGTGCAGGCCACGCCTCACACACAGAACCAACAGAGGGGACCCATCCCAGTGGAAACCAAGGTATGTGTTGGCCTAAGAATACTAGCAACAGGTACCTTCCAGAGACCAACTGGTGATATGATGGGGATATCACAGGCATCAGCCTCCAGGGTACTGCACCAGTTCCTGGATGCCATGTCAGCACATGTCGGTGATTATGTATATTTCCCCAATGCCCGTGAGGTATTGGCCAGCAATATGCGTCTCTTCCAGCAAATAGCGGAATACCCTGAAGTAGTGGGTGCAATAGACTGCACGCACATACGCATCAAAGCACCAGCCGGTGAGCGGGGTAGGGCCTACATTAACCGCAAGGGCTTCCCCTCCATCAACTGCCAGGTTGTGTGTGATGCCCAGGGCATAATAATGAATGTGTGTGCTGGCTGCCCTGGGAGCTACCATGATTCCCACATCTGGCATTTGACGCAGCTGTACCAGACATTTGCCAATGGGGACATCCCGCACAGACACCTAGTGGGGATGCAGGTTATGCACTGAAGCCGTGGATGATGACACCCATCAGAAACGCACACACACCTTAACAGGAACGCCATAATGAGGCACATGCACAAACACGTAATGTAATAGAGCGTGTGTTTGGGCTGCTCAAGTCACAGTTCCGGTGTCTGGACACATCTGGTGGAGCCGTGCAGTACACACCAACTACATGTACCCAAATTGTCATGGTATGTATTATGCTACATAATATGATCTTGCAAAAACAGCTGCAGCAGGACCAGCATAGGGCCGGGCCAAACAGCCCCTCACCATTTCCAAGGCCATCACAGGCAGAGCGTGACTCGGAGGAGGAACAACCTGAGCCTGCCCCAGTAGGCAGAAGGAGGCGTGCCCAGTATGCCCTGGCCTTGGCAAAGAGGCAACGCATAGCACATACACTGGCTCAGTAGGAACCCTGGGGAATGATACCCCCTCTGACTCACTCAGATAATAACAGGGATGCCTAAAATTACATGACCTGCTCACAAACATGTACAGGGAGTGTAATATGTGCATCCGACAGAGGCAGCCCTGCAGCACCACCTGAGGCATGAATGCCATGTGTTAAGTAATGTAACACTATGTACTATATGCACACCTGAGGACCCTGACTAACATCCTACCCTCACTAAGCATCATGCCACAATATGACAATGAGATGATCAAGTGCAATAATTGACTGAAGTATCGCAGTTAGTCAAAGGGGATCCAAAGTGTGCCAGCCTGGGATGACATGCTGAGCATGACATGATGCTCCACCTGCTAGGACTGGCGTGCACCTATCAGTGCAGGCCGTATGGATACTGGCAAAGGCTGTTGTTACCCACAGCGTGCCCTGAATAGGTAAGGCTCAAAACACAAACCTACCTCCATAGGTATCAGAAGGGATAAGAATAAGATAAGGGATAAGTCGAAACAGCAAGATGCATGCAGTCTAAACTCACCCAGTATGGAGAATGTTGATATCTGTGTTGTAACAGAAAACTGGGTCAAGGCTCACAACAGCACCCTAACACTACCAGGTTAAACCTCATACTGTGCTGTACAGCCTCAAAACATGGAACAAGCTACAAAAGGAGGGTGACTAGCAATAATTGTCAAGGATAACCACACCCCCATGTTGGTACCACAACAAGAAGCAGCATGGACTAGCCATGGTCAAGTAACAGTGGCTAAAACTGCCCCCCAGTTTATAGCCTGCTACAGACTACTGTCCCAACACCCGGAACTGCACCTGGCCTATGCTGGAATACATGAATATATCAAGTCCTCCAAACCACATTATATTGGGTGACTGAAAATACCCAGACATAGACTGGGAGCATTATACTAGCTCCAACACTGTAGGACAAAAGTTCATAGAATCCATAAACCAAAATGCCCAGGAACAATGTACCACTCCCACAAGAGGGGTAAGCATACTGGATGTGATAACCAGCAACATGGGTACTGGATGGCAAGACGAGAAGTGTATTGCTCACTGGTAAAACCAGACCATAGAGTAATCACACTGGATATACAAATCCTGACCACAGTCCCTGGCCAGAAAACCACAGTGGAAAACATGTATAAAGCAATATTTGCACTCCTCCAAACTGATGTGGAATCCATTAAAGGTCCTGTGCAGGTGCAAAATATGGGCCACACCTCAGAACCTGTAATACAGCCATTCCATGAACACTGCCAGGAATGCTTGGATTATGCAATCCTAAATTAAAACAAGACACAATGCCATACATGCAGGCATCTGGCATGGTGGACACCAGCCATAACCAAACCATGCAAGAGAATGAGGAAGCTACTACATGATAGAGCAAACATAAACAATGAAGTAATCACTGATCAGTAGTATGGCAATAAAATATGTCCACACATACAATCCACTAAGGCCAGCCACAACAAATTGAATCTGTGAATCTTGAGGCAATGTGACACCTGCCCCAAGTACACAGACAACCCCTAACTCTCCCCAAGAAATACAAATATATGTGAGAGATGCAACCATCTAACCAAACTGGAGGCTGAGCTCCCTCAACTCAGTACTCCCAAAACTAGTCAGGAGGAGAAGGTAACCACACACACCACAAACACAGTCCCACATAGACCTATCACAACTGCAAACCAATGACATAAACACAGAAAAACATTCCCGGAGGCACAAATTACAAACACAGCACACCAACAGAGGCCTCTAAAGCAGACAGCCAATCAAACAACTTCCAAACATAGCACATGCAACACATAGTACACAAAGCTGGTGTGCCAAACAGTCACAGGCCAGAAGGAGAAACAACATGCCTGATACAGTTGTAATAGGTGACTCCATAGCGAGACACACTGCTGTCCTGCACACCAAACTGAACAAGAGAAAGAGCACTGTAAGCTGCCTGTAGGCTGCCACAATACGCCACATAACACAAGTATGCAGGTCACCCCAAAGCAAGTAGAAATATGATGCAGTCATAGTCCATGCTGGTGTGAATGACCTGAGATGTACCTCCCTAGACTACATGAAAAGAGACATAGATGAGCTCTCTGATTATGTAGTCCAGGCCGGTATGACACTCACCGTTTGCAGCATCCTACCCTTACCAAGAATGATGCCACAGTACAAACACGGAATGATCAGTTATAACAAGTGGCACACTTACTGGTGTCATTCCAAGGGGATCCAATGTCTGTCTGCTTGGGATGTCATGCTTGACAAGCCATGCAGCTGTTCCAGGGATGGCTTGCACCTGTTACCCCTGGGCGTCTGGATATTGGATAAGGCTTTTTCCACCTCCATAGAGCCTTTCGTAGGCAAGGCTGAAAAGACTAACCCACCACCCTAGAAAACATAAGTGGAAAGAAACATAAGGGTAATGCTGACCAATGCCAGATGTGTAAACCCCAATATGCATGCTCCCGAGGCCATCCCCAGTATGGAGAACATCGATGTCTGTGCAGTGACAGAAACCTGCTGCAAGCCTCCTGACAGCACACCAGCACTACCAGGTTATACCACATATCATGCGTCATGGCCCCAAAACCTGGAACAAAACATAAAAGGAGGTGAGTATCCATATTCAGCACAGACACCCATACATCCAGGTAACTGACAATGCACAAGGCATTGGAGTCCACCCATGTGCAACTAACTGTAGGCAAGACTGCTGTACAGTCTGTAGCATGCTACAGACCACACTCTCACACACAGGAACCCCACCCAGCCGTCCTGAAGACACTGGACAGTATGACTGTCCCACCAAATACCAAACAAGGTACCACAAATTACCACATAGGTGGTAAACCATTATGTATGGAAGGAGTAATCAGGGACCTAGGGACACAAGTGGACAGTAACCTGTTATGTGACACTCACATTGCCAATGTGGCTAGGAAGATTGTCTACATTGGACACCGTATCATGAAAGGATTCACATCTACGTCAACAGAGGTCATTGTGCCCCTATACTGTTCTCTTATCACACCCATAATCTAGTACAATGCCTCATATGGGATGTACCTTACCTGACACCTGCAGCAGTTAGAAAGACCTCAAAGGTACCTCACCAAGAGGATAACGGGTCTCAAATATATGTCATATGCTGCCTGGCTGTAGACACCCCAGCTGAATGCAGTCACATACTGCCTACACAGAGCATTGCATGCCTGTTGTACAAGGCCATGCCCAACACAGGAGTAATGGACATGCTCCACCCCAGAAAACTCAAAGCCATCGGAGCTGTGAGAGTGAGAGATGTCAACCTCAACACATAATGAAATAGGATGTGCTGGAGGGACAGATACATAATCCAGAGGCTCCCCACACCCTGGACCAGAATCCCACTCCATGTTAGGCAGAGCCCCTCACTGACACTCTTCAACAGGAATCTTGCCAAGTGGATGGATGATCATAGAGTTACACTGGGGGTCTTCACTGTGTCATGTCCAGACAGAGGCACAGCAAAGCAAATCATAAATGGCCATAATATTCACATAGCAAGGGGTGGCGAAAGCCACGCACACTCTGGCTAGGCTAACAAATGCCCTAGGGTGGATAGCCTAGTATGAACCTATGAACCTATGAAGATACAAATTGTACAGGACACTAAGGATAATCCCAAGGCTTTCACAACTGATGGTAGGAACCGTGTTGGGAATTCACAGATATGCTCTGAATCACACAAATATTACAAACAACATACCAAACACACACACATATTGCCAACATACATCCTGACAGGTGCAGTGCAAACCCCCAGAATGCAAAATATCTATCCCAGCAGACTGCTGGCTCCCTGACATTGCAGATGCTGAGGTAACAGCCAGCATCTACAAAGCAAAACACACAGCAGCAATGGTATGAGATGGTGTCCTGGGCTGAGTCCAACATGGACTCCAAGACGAATGGAATGCCAAATCACACTACTGCTCAATGTCAGCCTTACCACAGGATATGTACCCAAAGAGCAGTGTACAACAACAGGGGTCCTTCTCAACAAAGGTGTTGCCTGAATGGATACTGAAAACTACCACCCCAGAATCCTGAGAAGCTCGGTCTACACAGCTACGGAAAGGATCAGCATGTACCGCAGACATAAAGATATTGGGGACCTACTGACACCGGACCCTACCCAGTGTGGCTTTCTTAAGTGCAGATCCTGCCCCTAAACATGTTTGACTCAATTGAAACAGTCATTAAGGTCATTGATGAGGGCAATGTGGTCCACACAGCGTAGCTGGACCTTGCAAAGGCTTCTATACAATACCCTACGTGTTCATTATAGATATGCTCACCAGCTTAAATATAAACCCCTATGTCAGTAGAGGGGTTGCAAACCAGACCAAGGACAGAACAGACATGGTCAGACATGCTGCAGCCATGTCAGACTACAAACCAGATATAACTGGCATCCCACAAGGCTTGGTCCTGGGATCTCCCTCGTCTGGTATATATGTCCCATAGGTACAGGCCAACCTGGAAGGACTGTGTCTGAACATGTTTGCAGAGGACTACAAACTGCTCACCATATATGATCCACCAGCTGACACAAGCATCCCACAAAAGGGCCACATAGAAACAGACAACTAGTGCCATAGCCATGTCAGCAAGCTAATTGCAGAAAAGTGTATAGTCAACCCCCATGGATATACAGTAAGTGCCCACCAATTACCACATAGGTGTTAACCCATTACGTACTTAACATGTAATGAGAGACCTGGGGACACAAGGTGATAGATATCCTGCATTGGACAAACATGTGCTGTAGTGTTTATAGAAACATACCATATACCCACCTAATCATGAAGGTTGTCAGATCTAGATAAGGGGAGGTCATTGTGGCTCTGCAGTCATCCTTCATCAGCGTTACAATTGACTACAATAGCCCCTGTGGGATGTACCTCAGCAGACACCTCCATCAACTGTAAAGTCCCCAACAGTACCTCACCAGGAGTATCAAAGAGCTTGCACAGATGCCATGTGTTGCCTGATTAAACAAACTGCAGCTACACACACTGCCATACTGCCCACCCAGAGGCAAGCTGTGCCTGATGTATAAAGCCATGTCCAAGCTGGTATCAATAAACATGCTGCACCTTGTACAATCTGAATGACAGTGAGCTATGCACATGAGAGACCTGAACCCCAGCACTGACTTACATAGGAGAAGCTGTACTGCATGATCCATAACACAGAAGCCACTCCCACCCATGAGTAAACTCCCAGTACAGGCTACCCATAGAGTCACTTATCGATTCTCCTCAAGAGGAATCTTGATGAGTGGATGGGAGATGGTAGCTTTATCCTGGGTATCACTGTCATGTCACAGGTAGACAGAGGCACAGTATACTAACTATGACATATGTCATGGCAAACTCCACTTACAATGTGTGTCGAAGGACAAACACACTCTCCGACTAGCATTAGAAATGGCCTAGGGCACATCGCTAGTGTTTGCAAATGTACACCTATGTTGTGGAATACACTACCAATATTGGACAAGCCTGGTTTAAGTAGTTCATATCTGAACATAATGCAACATGGTCAGATGTGACAACTGGCCCCTAACCAGGCTGTTGTGCTCACTATGGCAATGTAAAGCAGTGATAGGACTAAAGCCCAGGATACTGTCCACCACAGTCAAAGTACTGAACCAGTACACTATACAGTAGTTAGGTCAGTGTGAAAGGATGTTGACAACTGTATGCAAAGTATCCCATGCAAACCCTGCAGGCACAGTATAATCCTGTTGTGTTTACACACAAAGCAGTTGTACAGTAACTACACAACATGACACACAACGCACAACCGTAAACGGGAGATATTTGTTGAAGTTCACACTCATCCACAAATGTGGTGGGCTGCAGAGTTCAACATATGGAATGCTCACACTGGGCATGCTCACACACTTTGATAAATGAGACATATGTCAGACAACATGCCATGGGAAGGCTGAACTGGGCATGCTCACACACTTAGGCCAAATCTCAGTTTAGCAGTTGGCCACACACATCTGGTATTTTTACGTGTTATTCCAGGAACCAACCACATTACAGCAATCTGCCCAGTGCACACAGTTAAATGACTACAGAGACATACGTGATATAGTGGATCCCTCCCATATGCAAACATCTTCCACAGATACACAAGTTGTTCATACAAACAGGGAATGCTATGGCAATAAAGACGTGCAAACAGTCTATCAGCAACAAATAATGTGCATTTGACAATTAAACATATGGATGTAGAGGTCAACACTAGGCTGTTTGCCCTAGGGAATGACAGCTTAGCCAGAGTGTGCTTGGTGTCTGCCTCCCCACAGGATGCACATTCCCCTTTCTAAACAACGATGATGTCAGCACCCTATAAGTACAGCAGGAGAAGAGAAACCACCCAGTAATGCGAATAGCGCGCTCCGCTAATGCATCCGTGTCAAGTGTCATAACATAGTTAGGTAGGGGTTTGAATCCTGCAAATGCTCAGTGTGTGTGTTTGGCTGAGGGGGGTAATTATGTGTGAGGGAAATGTCCCTTTTGGCAACTAGGAGAACAGACTACAGGATGCACATTCCCCTTTCTAAACACTGATGATGTCAGCACCCTATAAGTACAGCAGGAGAAGGGGAACCTCCCAGTACTGCGAATAGCGCACTCTGCTAATGCATCCGTCTCGAGTGTCATAACATAGTTAGGTAGGGGTTTGAATCCTGCAAGTGTGTGTGTTTGGCTGAGGAGGGTTAGTGTGTGTGAGGGAAATGTCCCTTTTGGCAACTAGGAGAACAGACTACAGGATGCACATTCCCCTTTCTAAACACTGATGATATCAGCACCCTATAAGTAAAGCAGGAGAAGAAAAACCTCCCAATAATGCGAATAGCGTGCTCTGCTAATGCGTCTGTCTCGAGTGTCATAATATAGTTAGGTAGGGATTTGAATCCTGCAAATGGCAAGTGTGTGTGTTTGGCTGAGGGGGGTTAGTGTGAGGGAAATGTCCCTTTTGGCAACTAGGAGAACAGACTACAGGATGCACATTCCCCTTTCTAAACACTGATGATGTCAGCACCCTACAAGTACAGCAGGAGAAGGTATGTGGCATGGGCAATGACTGAGTCATATGTGTCCATGCCTCTGACTGACCTGTATGCTTGTGTTATGTGGTGGACCATAGTGCCCCACAGACATATCACTGTGACCTTCACCTTGTCCAGCCTGGTGAGCGTGACCACACTGTACCGGACAATAAAGGTAGCTAACACAACTGTGGCAGGCGTGTTGTCTAGCTGTACAGGCTGTGACTGGCACACAGGATTTGTGTGCTATGTGTTATGTGTGATGTGTTCAGGCATAACGTATGCCTGTGTGCCAGCTGCAGAGGTGTGTGCCACTCAGGCAGGATGCTATTCTAAGGCTCCACGAATGGCCCAGTGTGTTCATGTGCTTGTATTGCTGTCAGTGTAGATCTACATCAGACTGGTATTGTAGTCACTGTAGTATTGCATGCCACCTGACAGGTTATGCCAGTACTGGGTTCAGAGTGCTTAGTCCCCAGTTTGGCTATGTGGTTCCATCTCATACATGTGTTGTACGTCCATGTGTAGGGGAGAGGGTTGACTGTGTACATGTGGCAGCTGCGACATTGCCACATGACCCACATATTCCACAACTGTAGCATAGAGGTGACTGACAACTGACCTTTGAACATGCTACCATAGTATTGTGATTGCCATGGTGATTAACAGCACATAGGGCCAATGGGGAACAAGGTACATAGGTTCATAGGTTCATAGCGTCATACTAGGCAATCTGCCCTAGGGCATTTAAGGACATAGCCAGAATGTGTTTGGCTGTCGCCATCCATTGTAAATATATCTTGCCATGCCCTTTTCTGAGGTTAGTATACTGTGCCTCTGTCTAACAGTGACACAAAAGTGATACCCGGGGTAAACCTACAATGTCCCATCCACTCATCAAGATTCCTCTTGAAGAGAGTCAATGAGGGACTCTGCCTAACCTGGACTGGGATTTTATTCCAGAGTGAAGTGAGCCTCTGGGTTATGAATCTGTCCCTCCAGCATGTCCTATTTATTTCGGTGCTGAGGCTCAGGTCTCTCAAGCATGTATCCCGATGGGATTTGGATATTCTCAGGTGCAGCATGCCCATTAATTCCGGGTTCGACATGGTGTTATACATTAGGCACAGATCGCCTCTGAACAGGCGGTATGCCACTGAGTAGAGCTGGGGTTTATTTAACCGGTCAGCATATGGCATCTGTTTGAGCCCTTTGATCCTCTTGGTGAGGTACTTGTGGGGTCTTTCCAGTTGCTGCAGGTGTCTCGTAAGGTACATCCTGACAGGGGGATTGTACTCAATTATGGGCCTGATGAGGGATGAGTAAAGAGGCACGATGTCCTCCCCTGATGTAGATGTAAATCCCTTCATGATGGGGTGGGCCATATACAATGTCTTTCTAACCACTTTGGCCATGTGGTTGTCAAATGAGAGATTGCTATCAACTTGGGTCCCCAGGTCCCTAATTACTTCTTCTGTACGTAATGGAGTACCACCTATGTGGTACTTTGTGGGCACTTTGTTTTTGCCAAAGGGGATGACTATACACACTTTTGCATTCAGCTGGAGGCCATGGCTCTGGCACAAGTTGTGTGTTTCTATGATGCCCCTTTGGAAGATGCTTGTGTCGGCTGGAGAGTCGATTATGGCAGCCAGTTTACAGTCATCTGCATATATGGTCAGCCACAGTCCTTCCGTGTTTGTCTGTACCTCCGATAAATATATACCAAACAAGAGAGGTCCCAGGACTGAGCCTTGTGGGACACCACTCGTAACTGGTTTGGAGTCTGGCATGGCTCCAGCAATTCTAACCATGTGGGTTCTGTCCTTGAGCCAGTGTGCAATCCATCTAGTGACATAGGGGCTTATATTTAAGCTGGTGAGCTTCTCTAGAATGCCCGAGTGGGGTATTGTTTTGAAGGCTTTTGCGAGGTCCAGGTAGGCTGTGTGAACCACCTTCCCCTCATCAATGGCCTTGGTGACTGTTTCAAAGAAATCAACCAGGTTTGAGAGGCAGGATCTGCCCTTAACAAAGCCAAACTGGGTATGAACCAGTGTCTGTAGGTCCGCAATATCTATATTTATGTGGTCCATGATGATCCTTTCCATAGCTCTGCAGACCAAGCTAGTGTGGCTTATGGGGTGATAGTGTCCAGGATCCGTTGAAGCACCACCTTTCTGTACAGGGACCACTATTGCTGTACGCCACACTTTGGACACATATCCTGTAGTAAGGCTGGGATTGAACAGTAGGTTTATGTTTGGTTGTAGCATGTCTTGGAGGTCATGTAGGACACAGCCCAGGACACTGTCTCATCCCATTGATGCAGTGTGTATTGCTTTGGAGAGGGCGGCTCTTACCTGAGCATCTGAGATGTCAGGGGGGCAGCACTCTGCTGGGATACATATTTGCCCTTTCAGTGTGGAGGGGGGTGAGAAGTTTGCACTGAACCTGTCAGCTAGAATGTTGGCAATGTCTGTGGGTTTGGTGTTTCTATTGACATTTTGGACTACCTCTGAGCATATCTGGGAATTACCACCCAGGTTCCTAACATAACTAAAGAAAGCCTTGTGATTATCCTTAGTGTCCTGTGCAATTTCTCTTGAAGCTGGCCTTAGACAATCTTATGAGTGCCTGTAGTTATTTGCTAATACTGATCAGTGATGCCTTCCCTATTTGGGAATTTGCTGTATCATTTAGTAGCTTCCTCCTTCTATTGTGTAGTTTGTTTATGGCTGGGGTCCACCAGACAGGACGTCTGCCTTTGGAGGATTGGGTCTTTGTTTTATTCGGGATCACATGATCCATGCATTCCTGAAGGTGTCCATAGAATGCATTTATAGAGGAATCTGAGGTCTGGTCTGTAGTTTCCACAGGCCCGGGGGCTTTGAAGGTTTCCACCTCAGTTTTGAGGAGTGTGAATTTGCTTTAGAGAAGTTGTTCACTGTGGTGTTCTGGGCAGGGGGTGGGGTCGGGATGTGAATATCCAGTGAGATTAGTTTATGGTCCGATCTTACCAGTGAGGGATACACTTCTGGTCTGGAGCATAGAGTCCCCATGTTGGTGATGATCAGGTCCAGTATGTTTCCCCTTCTTGTGGGAATGGTAACAAGTTGTTCCATAGCATTTGAGCTCATATATTCTAGGAATCTTTGGCCTAGGGTGTTGGAGCTAGAGTCATGCTCCCAGTCCATGTTTGGGTAGTTGACGTCGCCCAATATAATGGTGTTTGGAGAGACCTTCATATTTTCACTGTTCACAGGACGTCCAAGTGCAGTTCTTGGGTTTGGGAGGGTGGTCAGTAGCAGGCTATAACCTGGAAGGCAGTTTCACCCATTGTTAGTTGCACATGGATAGTCTCTGATGCTTGGTGCTTTGCCACCAACCTGGAGGTGTGGGTATCTTTGATGAATATCAATACTCCCCCTCCATTTGTGGTTCGTTCCAAGTTTTGGGGCTGAGAAGCATGGTATGAGGTTAAACCTGGTAGTGCTGGTGTGCTCTCAGTAGCCCAGAGCCAGGCATCTGTTACTGCACAGATATCAATGTTCTCCATGCCAAGGAGAGTTTCGGGTGCATGCATCTTGAGGTTTAGACTTCTGGCGTTGGGTAGCATTACTCTTAGTTTCTTATCCCTTGTGATACCTATGAAGGTGGGTTTGTCATTTGAGCCTTGCCTAACATAGGCACTATGGGGGTAGCAAGAGCCTTTGCCAATATCTGAAAGCCCAGGGGTGACAGGTGCAGGCCGTCCCTAGTGAAGCAGGTGGTTCAACAGAAGATGAATATGTGAGGGTGAAGTGCTGTGATTAGTTAGCAGTAGCATATATGACTGCTCACGTGGACACATGCCAGGTAAGTCATATGCAATGTGTCACAGGCAACGTACATGTGAACAGGACAAACAGTGACATTCTGTCAAGTGAGACATGGACATACATATAGTAAGCTATGCAGATGGCACTAGGAGTCCACAGAAGCTCTATAACTATGCATTGCAGGTGGGATCAGTATTCCAGGGTAATTGCAAGCAAACATGCATGCAAACAAAGCTACCGTAAACAGGGCTGCATGTAGTCCATTGTACAACAAACAA
Source organism: Protopterus annectens (assembly GCF_019279795.1). Lineage (NCBI taxonomy): Eukaryota > Metazoa > Chordata > Ceratodontiformes > Protopteridae > Protopterus > Protopterus annectens. The sequence goes on along the minus strand of NC_056733.1, from coordinate 145,413,978 downwards.
GCTGTACCACTTCCAGTAGGTAACACTGCAAATATGCAGGCACTATGCACATGTATATGGAAATACACGGGTCAGATGGCTAGGGTCCAGTCTCAGCGCACACAAGTGTACAGACCATGTACTGTCAGGATGTACAATAACTGGATGGAAACCCATGTGCTCAAACCTGCAGTAATACACATGTCAAATAACAGACACTGAGCCTTCACTCAGTGCTTCCATACTTAGTAGGATGTATGCTACCTGGCCTGCCACCACAGTATCCCTGACATATATGGGGACTCTCCCTCCTGTGACAGTTAGTTTTGTGTGTTGGGGCTGTCTAGCATGGTATAAGATGTGAGCTTGCAGTGCTAGGGTGCTCCTTTGTGTCCTGTACCAGTCGTGTAGTACTGCACACATATCAACATCCTCAAACATCCGCATTGCAGAGTCCAGTGTGAGCAACATGCCACTTGCAGTTTACATGTCCATCATTGCGTATTACTACATTCATTACCTTATCCCCTGTGCTATCTATGTATGTAGCCTTCTGTTGACATCCTTACCACCAGTATGCCAACATGTGCAGATGATACACTATGGTACTTACCATGGGTGTAGACAACAGTACATGACAATCACACCCTTACTGCATCAGGCATGCTGTGATATACCCACAATTAATTCAGCACACAGTACTGTTAACAACATGATACTATTACTACACGTCTATGTGGTCACCCTGTGTATCAGCAACATGTTAACCTGTACCTGCACAGTTGTTACAGATTGCAGGAGGTGGCACAGTTTCATCATATGCACAGGGTGTGAACTTGGTATGCCTGAGTCAGCCACCGATACCACCGATTGACATGTATGTGTGTGTGTGTTGGTGAGGGACTGCAGTAGAAGGTGGGGCAATGTTGATGCAGTGTGTGCGTGTATGCGGTAGCCCTAGGTGTTGTCAATTCGCATGTGTGTATGGATGCACACAGTTCCACCTCATGGCTGCCATATACTGGTGTTTGTGGACAGCCACAGACTGTACCTGCCAGGTCATACAGATCAGTGTCTCTGGCCATGGACACGGTACCTGTGCCTTGCAGGGGTGCTACGGACCGTATCCGGTACCAACCCAGACTGGGTACTGTCATCAGAAGCAGGTGTTCGTTGACTGGACACAGATCCCTGTTGGGCCTGGCCAGAGCCACGTGCACGTGGTCTCCTGGGGCGGTCTGATGACAGCACAGACCCAGCATTGCTGGGGCTGCTGCTGGCACTATGGGGGTGACCGCGGCCCTGTTGTCATCCGCGACGACTGCCAGCTGCTGCTGTTGCTGGCTTCCCGCAGGGCCGCCCGCTCAACCGTCCACCATCACCCTGGCTCATGGACATGTAGTTGTGGAACCGGTCTAATATGTCCCCACAACATCTGTCTATGACATCGGTGAAATTACGGATGGCAGCCGCAATGTCACGCATACTGTCAGTCATGGCTGTGCGACATGCTGTCAGCTCCCTCAGACCCTGTCTGGTGTACCGTTCCATACGTGACTGTGCCTGCATGACAGCCCGAAACATAGCTGAGGTTGTAAGACCTCTGTGGGCACGTCTGACAGGGGCAGTACACCCACGGATGCTCCCACGAGAACCCTGGACATCTGTCTGTGTGGTACCATCTCTGGGCCATGCCCATGGCTGCTGTGTGGGGAGGCATGTGCCACAGATACCACATTACCCTGGTCAATGCCCACTGTATGCTGTCCATCACCTAGGGACATTGGTGACAAAGGGTGTATTGGCAGGATAACTGTGCGCATTGATGGGGTCGACAGCTGTGTACTGTCAATCGGCTGACCAATGGCGGACCCTGGCATACCTTCCTGTGCCATTACACAGATGTCATCATTATCAGTACCCATGACACCTGATTCAGGTTCCCTGCTACATGACACCAGAGCAGCACCAGAACCTGTGGGAGGGAAACAGGAAACACAGTTTACAATGTCTACACATTACCAGTGATGCACACATCCACACATGCACAGGTCCAGACATGCACACATGCACACATGCACAGATGCACAGGTGCACACATGCACAGGTGCACACATGCGCACATGCATACATGCACAGCTGCACACATGCACACATGCACAGTTGCACACATGCACACATGCACACATGCACACATGCACACATGCACACATGCACACATGCACAGGTGCACACATGCACAGGTGCACACATGCACACATGCACACATGCACAGGTGCACACATGCGCACATGCACACATGCACAGGTGCACGCATGCACACATGCACACATGCACACATGCACACATGCACAGGTGCACAGGTGCACACATGCACAGGTGCACACATGCGCACAGGTGCACACATGCACACATGCACACATGCACACATTCACACATGCACAGGTGCACACATGCCCACATGCACAGGTGCACACATGCACACATGCACACATGCACACATGCGCACATGCACAGGTGCACACATGCACACATGCACAGGTGCACACATGCACACGTACACATGCACACAGTTTCACACAATTGTACAGTACTCAGTATGCGTGATATCAACACACAGACACAGACACACCTACATGCATACAAAGAGCACTACTAAGTGAGCCTAATATTACTATTACTATCAAGACTATTACAGGTATTGTTAATACACACTCACCAGCATGGATAGGCTGCATTGCTGTTACACCGGAGGGACCTGCAGACGTGAAGAAACTAATGTCAGTGGGCACAACTGTGCCATTGTTACTGAGTATGATACAGGTCAGTAGTACAACAGTCGCCTTTCACAGGTCAGCTGCTAATATTGAGGATATCACACTTGCACATTAAATACTATGGTGACAGCTACAAACCAAGGACACACCTCACACATGCATTAACTACCAGTGTACACAACAGTCAACTATACATATGGCATATTACCTGCACGCTCACTGTCTTGCTGCTGCGTGGCTCCAGCCTCCATCATAATGCATGTCTGCTGCTGTTGTTGTTGCTGGCGGACTGCAGCCACTACACTCATGAGTAGTCCCTCCAGTCTGGTGAGTGGGGGATGTGTAGCCACCCCACTACCTGTGGCGACCTGTTGCCTGTGGATATCCGATGCACGCTGATGGACATTTCTGAATAAATCACTGCAGTAATGTCGTACCTGCTCATATGTCCTATTATGCGTGCCTATGTCATTTACCCGACGGACCAGGTCTTGCCACAGTGCAGCCCTCTCCTGCTAATTCTGGCTGGTGCGGGAAAAGAGTATTGCATAATCCCGCACCAGGCTCTGGTGTATCTCCTCATCCTCAGCTGTGGAGTAAGCGGGATTCCGCGGGTGAGCCATGTACCTGAAAAAGAAAATAACCTGATATCAGCAATATATGTCAGCAGAATTTGGCACGCGTACTACACATGCTACTCGACTGTTATGATACAACATATCTCACATATATAGCATCTGTCTGTCTATTGGTGGATACACATGTAAATGGCCAGGTATCAGTGCTCAGCCAGCAACTGTGCAACAGTACCTGGCACACTCCATATGACATACTACCAAACCCCAGCAGTCAGAACACTGATTCAGGTCAAGAGCACCTCCTCACTCTGGGGTTTGTATCTAGGTACTGTATGGCCTACATCATCAACTACTGTGAGCTGACCACACACTAATTGCCCTGGATATACATATCCCACCTCCACCACCAGCACAAACGACTATAGTGAATAACATTGCAGATGCAAACTTTACACTTTGTAACAGTGACATGGTATCCTTTCAGCCCACTGGGCCAGTGGCAGATACAACCCACAATGCTGACCCCTACACAAATGCTTTCTACAGACATCTTCAAGAATGCATGGATCATTCAATCCCATATATGACCAAGACACTCTCCACAAAGGGACAGCATCCTGTCTGGTGGACCCCAGCCATAGACAGATTGTATTACAAAAGATGGAAGCTACTGCAAGACAGAGCATAATTCCATAAAGGGAAGGCATGTCTGAGCAGCACTAGTAAGGATCTATTTTCCATCATACAAACATCCATGGGCAACTTTGAGAGGGAAATCAAGAGGGACACTACAGATAACCAAAAGGCCTTCTTCAGTTATGTTAGCAAACTGGTCAGAATCCATCCTCTATGCCCATAGTTAGTACACAACAACAAATATTTCACTGAAACCACAGATATTGACAACATTGTGGCAGACAGGTTCAGTGCAGGTGTCACCCCGCCCTCTCCCCCAAAATAAGATATATTTATCCCAGCTGACTGTAACCTCCCTGTCATCACAGATGTCCAGGTAAGAGCCGCCCTCATGAAAGCAGAATACACAACATGACTGGGACCTGATGGTATCCCCAGTTGCATGCTACATAAACTCTGACAGGAGCTAAACACACATATAGAAGTGCTATGTAACACTAGCCTGACTACAGGATATGTACCTGTACACTGGCGCACAGCAGCAGTGGTTCCACTCCACGAAGGAGGCACCTCAACATACCAATACAATACAACACAATACATTACATTACAATACAATACTATACAATATACTATTGGCCCTGGGACTACAGCAGCATACTGTTCTGCTACCCTGACCATTGTGACACATGTGGTGTGATGGTACCTGCTGCTGTCACACAGTTACACAGGGTGACTCATATGGAATATTACCTATCTGACTAACATTCAGCAGGGGTATGTGTGACATGTACTCATGGGGAGTCTTGCTTCTTAACACTGTGGGGTTTATTGCAGGGTATGTCTTATCTGTGGGTAGGAACTTTTACCTACACATCTGCTCTCTATTGCAGTGGCATGGATGACACACAGCAGTCATTTAGGTTGTGGATGGTGTGAGGTGTTACTATGGTTGTTGGACATCTGTCATGGGTGTGACTTACGTATGTAAATCTGGGAGTGGTAACCTCTATGTGGGTAGTATATGTGTACTCTGTGGTGTTGTCAGTCACTGTGCATTGGTAATGTGTTTGAGTGCATTGTCACAGTGTTGTACATGTCACTGTGTCCTTCTCCATATCTGTAGCTGTCATGTGAGGTCCATACCATGGCATCCATTATGTGGTGTGGAGGGGTACACCAACCTACATGTCCATAGCTGACACACCATGTCTGCTGACACATACCATGTGCAGGTATTCCAGGAATAGTGTGCCACTGTGAATATCATTGGGGCCACTATTGTACACATTTATGACCCTGTTCACCCCTGACACATGCAGTGGTGGGCAGCCAATCACATATCTGGTGGTTACTGGTGTAGGTGATTTGAAATGGGGTATGGTACTCCGGTTTTGACACTGGTGTTCACTCCATGCCTTTGTCACCAGGCACCTGTTGCCATACATCTGTACACATGTGCCTCACTCAGAATATATATACATCTCTCTCTCTCTCTATATATATATATATATATATATGTATATAGATATATCTATATGTATATATATATATATATATATATATATGTCTGTATACATATACACATATATATATTGATGTACATATATTGCTATAGATGTGGAGGGGGGGCACATAGGGGTGAGAGTGACAGAGGGGTGGGACAGGGGGTGTTGAGGTCGTCATATACAGTCATACCTGTAGATAGTCAGATCAGTCTGTCTATGTATATGTATCTACATATATCTATATCTGTATGTGTGCATCTGTCTATGTATTCCTACATCTCTCTCTCTATGTATGTATACATATATGCATATTATATATATATATATATATATATATATATATATATATATATATATATATATATATACATACATATATATTTTGACATACATACGTATCCATATGATAGACAGGTATATCAACATGTTTGTCTACCATATTGTATACACACACTAACATACTGCTAAACATACATAACTGTGAAACCTACTTTGTACATTGCACTACAACCTACAGTCAACCTACATTGATATGTGCACATAGATGCTCTCACATACAAATGTATGTACAGCCTTCACTGATAGTTGCTGTATGTCCCCTGCCCTTTACACATCTTCATATACATATGGATACAGTCCAATGACACATATGGAGGGTTCACAGTATGTAGACCTTTATAGTATTACTTTACATTACCTGTGTTTGTCACAGCTGCTTGTGTTGCCATCTGGTTTTCTATCCTGCTGCTCCACTTCCCAGTTGTCAGCTTTCAGGTGGCTGTTGCTGAACAGTTTTGTTTGTGTCTGCTTAATTTCAATTTTCTCTGTCTCTGTCTCTCTGTCTCTCTCTCTCTGTCTGTCTGTCTCTCACGCCCTCCTCATGGTGAATGAAAGTATTGCATGTGTGGACTGGGAGTACAGCATACTTTTGTAGGTATCTGCATATGCCCATGTGATGGCCTCTGCACCAATTGTTAGCCAGAATTTGCTAATTGCATGCAGCCAGTTGTGTACTGATTGCAGTTCTCACTGTGATTTCAGAACAGTGCTATAAAAAGGTATGTGAGATAGGCGTAGCCCTTTCAGATTTTAAGGGCAGGGACCATGCTGGTATGCTGTGGACAATGTTCTGTGAGTGTAAAGGTTGGTATCTCTCTCATATTTCCAGCTGTGTTGTAGATTAACATTCCTCCATTCATTTCTCCAGTTTCCTGTACTAACTGTGTATGTACACTGACACCTACAACTACTACTACTGTTAATGTGTGTGTGTGTGTGCTTTCCTTTCACTTTTGCTTGCACTTCGTTTCTAAGGCTTCAATATTTGCCCTTTATAGTCACTACTTGTATGCCTGCTAGGTGTCCTGACTGTAGTGTGCTGCTGTAGCTTTCCTATTTTCCATGTACATTCACACCTTGGAATGCTTGCTATATCTGCTAGGGTGTTACATCATGCAGTGTGGTATGGCCATGGTGTGGGCCTTGACATCTATTAGGGTATTTGAGTATGCTGCTGAGCAGGCCTCAGAGACTCTCAGGTTCATCTGTTATCTGCCTCATGGAATGGTACATATCAGTGGGGTACACCCATTAAATTGTCTGGTATGCTGCAGTTGTGACTGTGGGTTAGCATGAGCATATGTATTACTACACTTATTCTGCCATGCAAGTGATGAATACTTTCAGGACTCCATAGTTACCATTGCATGTGTTGTTACACCTTTCTGCCTACTGTTTGTACATTTCACATGGAGTCTGTGGGGCATCCCTGTAAGTCATTCACTGTTGGTATGTCTAGGCTCTTAACTATTCAAATATGGTGGTGTCAGACCTCTCATGTGTACAATTATTTGCAGGTTGTCCACATTTCTGCCTCATATTTTGGTCAATATCTCATGCACAGCTTTTTCTGGCAAATCACTCTGGGCTCAAGTCAGAATATAGTGACAAACATTCAAGTTTCAGACTTCATGCCCTTCCAAACATCCCACAAAATGCAGACCCTGTTACTCTCTGAACTGTCTGCGTTTGTTGTAACATTATTTGTAATGTGTGCCTGGTTTTGGGCCTTTGCTCCACATATTTTATTACTTGGTCTGGATGTGTTCCTGTAAGAGGTTGTGGGGTATGGGCAGTGATTATCCTGCTGTGAGTATGTGTGTGGCTTGCAAGGTGCTACAGTGACATTATTACCTACTAGCTACCAACTAGCATGGCTGTTTCTGTTCACACACTACTATTATGGAAATCCACTAGTTTTGACAGTAATTCTAAATGCCATGCTTTGTGTACTACACATCCTATATTCCCTTTACATTCATTCCTACTATTACATGATATATTTATTTTAGCACAATGTTCTTGTATAAGAGTCATGGCTTAGTGGTAAGTCATGCAGACTACTGTTTCCAAGGTCCTGGGTTCGGGACTGCCAGTGGGATTTTATTTTGCTTCTGAACTGACTAGAGGACCTGTCAATCAAAGTGACTAAGGCACTTTTAAGCAGTTGTAACCAGGTTAGCGCTGGTTTGCGCGGAGCTCACGCATGCGCACTGGCGTTTAGCTCTGTGCACACACGCGCACACCCGCTTACAACCGGTTAAACGTGCTTACTCTTGCGCACACCCGCGCTATTTTCTTTGAAAGAAATGAAAATGGGGAGACAGGAAAGTGGTGAAAAAGGGGTCACAAAGAGGGTAAGACAGTAGGGAAACAAGCTTGGGTTTTGCAGGAGGGATGTAGGTAAGGCCCATAGCTGCCCATTCCTTCATCAGCAACAGCTGTGCATATGTTTGTAATTTGGTGTGACATTTGATACCTTCCACCCCTGAGAGAGGTGTAAGGACAACAGTAATACTTGTTGTACAGCCAATTGTAATTGATAGTTTCCATGTCTGGTAGACATATGTGCGGAATGGGCAGCTATGTATGGGGTGTAATTTTTTTGTGGGTACAGAGTGCCCTTTTTTTTTTTTTTTTTCAGGTAATGGTGGTATGTCAGGTGAGGAAAGTCGGTATAGCTGGGGAGGTAGGTTGGGTAGGTCAACAGACAAGACAAACAAGACGCATACAGGGGCAGTGTATGACACGTGTGGGGGGGTTACACAATTGACGGGGATGGAGGTTTGGATATCCAGAGCCCATGAGCCCACAGATGGCAACAGTGGAACTGATATCCCCACCCATGGGCAGTTGCCACTGTTCCTTCACTGCCCAGGACGGGGCTGTGCTGGGGGCTGTGTAGGCCGGGCAACAGGCATGCCCGTAAGTTGTGCCACCTGTGCCTTAAGCTGGCGTAGGGGCTCAAGAACAGAGTCCCGGATCTCCCTATGCACCACAGTCCGGATGCTACAGAGGGTGAGTGGTGGTTCTTCTCCGGCCACGCTTGCAGAGGGGGGGACGGGCCCCATCCCCTGCAGCGCTTCCACCCGCAGGTGGCACAGGGCCACTGGAGGGTCCAGACTGGGCACTAGTGCCAGGTGCACTCGCCAGCTGAGGTGGGAGAGGTGGGTCCGCTGGAACCCGCCTTCCCTGTCGTTCTATGTTTTGCATTATGTCATGACAGTTTGGGTTAGTAACATACAATACCATTCGCAATTAGTTGTAACAGCATGCATTAGTATTCCCATTAACCAAACACCCAGATATTCACACCATTGAACAGCAAGCATAACACATGCATAATTTGAACAGCAATACACAGTCCAACAACATGCAGGGTTGATTGATGGCAACAGGCCATCAGGTTTGGATGTATGAACAGGGCAGATGCATCAACGGACATGCAAATATTTAGGACCCATCAGGACAAATGTCCAGGGGTGTTAATTGTGATTGCACATACCATTTTCACGTGGAATGGATTATATGTGGTTATAGGGTGGGGTGAAGAAAATATTATTAACACATTCGAATACCAATACATATGCTGTACATTTCTAATAGCTACAGATATATACACACTACTGTTCTAACTACAGTTTCCTATATGATAACTACTTCACTTTGGTGATAGGACTGTTACTGCTACATCAATATACATTTTATTGTTATTCATACACGTTCATATCTGGCTTTGTTCAGCAACATCATCCTGCTACATTTGCTTTATATAGCTATAGACAACTGTGGATGTTTGATATTTCAGACAATCATACTATCTGCATATTGCAGACTGAGAGCAACATATCCAGATTTTGGGATACACATTCCAGCTGCAGCAATACTTTGGACACATTTCGAAGTTTGGTTCTACTTGTCACATTCATTTCATTCTGTACTGACTGCAGTATACTTTATACAGGGTTATTACTACTTTATTGGTGGATTCATAACTCTTTCTCACACACTCTCACTTGTTTTCATTTTACTATTCAGGATGGTACTTACTTCTAGGCTTTATTGACATGTTTTACCTGTAGTTATTACAATCCTTTCCAGCAGTCTCACTTCTGTCATGTTTCAGTATTTCAACAGGGATATATTTCACACATGTGAGTTGCTCATCTTCTGCAGCTGTACTTTTCAGCCTGCTGCAGGTTGTGCACTATGATATTATAGGTGGGGCATCTTTATTTCAGAATTTATTTCAGACATTTTCATTTTTCTGTTTGGATTTCAGACTGAAACACACTTTTGTAATCAAGCAATACTTACAAACACTTTTACACTGTTACTTGCACATTTTATTACTTAGTGACTACACTGCACTCTTTTGCTAACTGTCATACTTTTATATTTCTTTACAGTTACTGGGAGTGGATTACTGACTTGCCTGGTGGCGCAACTGCACCAGCCTATTGCCATAGGCTCGTCAGTTCGCAGAACGGACACCTGCAGCTGTAATATAAATGAAGTAATATTGGAATACACATCCCCATAATATCAGCTAATTAAATTTCTTACATACATAATTAAATGTAACTTACTCAGTAGTGGGGCGTTGGGCATTTGCCAGGCCTCCTGGATCCAAAGGTTCAATTGGCCCTGCTTGCGTCTCTTCAGGTCCGCATGGTGGTGACGGACCTGCTCACCAGTCCTTGGAATCCCTGTGGCACTGGTAAGATCATGAGCCAACCGGTCCCACGCCTCAGCCCTATATGTTCCCCACAGGACCTGGCCCTGCATGAGTTGGGCCTCATGATTGTGGACTAGGGGCCAGACCATGTATTTGGACTCCTCAATGCCCCACCTCTGTGCTCGAAAGCAACTACCCTCACCTACACCTGACATTCTGGCTGCAAGTCAGTTCTACAATCATTTATGCTGTGTATTCCTGCCTATGGGGCTGATATATGCCATTTTTCCCGCACTTATCTGTGATTGGCCATTTTGGAATTGTATCCACTTCACAAAACCTGCTTTGTCATGCTCCACTTTCTATTCATTCCTATATATTTGCTATTACTGCATTTTTGAGTACAGCTGTCGTAGCTTAGTGGTTCAGTACCTTGACTATGGTGCATGGTATCCTGGGTTCGAACCTGGCCACTGCTTTTTATATTTTATGACTGTCTAGACAGGCTAGGGGGTGTGTCTGTGTAAAGGCAGTTTTGTTACAGCTTGCTCAACGTTGCCTGCCGGTTAGCTTGTTAGCACGCTGCGCAGCTCCGCGCAAACGGGGTGCGCTGGCTTACGCCTCATTTGGCTGTCAGCACACATAGTACGCTCAGCTCAGCAAGGGGCACACAGTTTGAGCATGTGAAACCACTGCTCAGCTACGGGCACTCATTTTGCACCTGTTAAACCACTGCTCACCTACGGGCAGATGCACTCACCTTGTTAAACTGTAGCTCAGCTATAGGCACATCTGGCATTTTTTTATTGTTTTGTTACCTCACATTTCTTCAAAATAAATGGACTATATCATTACATTTTACATAAAATGTGATTTTCTAAGTGTACATGTTTGTCAGGGACTTGTTTCGTGCTTATTTTGCTAAAAATAAAAGTTGGTGGTGTGAGGGCTCGAACCATGAATGCCTGCTCTTCAGCTGACATCTCTACCGCTACACTATTGCTTCTTGGCTTACTTTGCATATTTAATTCTTATATGCTTTCCCACTGACTGCTAACTGTAGCTGCGCTACGGGCACGCCCGCGCAAACGAGCGCACTCACGGGCAAACATCTTTACAATTTAAAAAAAAATATATAACATGTTCATTTATAGATTTTCTGTTCATAGTCTGTGGGGGCATGTGTTGTGTTGTGTTCATTCACATTTCCGTGGACTCTGTCGTGGGTGTTTACTTTGGGCACTTTTACTCTTCTGGGGGCGTGTCCGCTTGCAGGGCTCGGCCTATGGACACACCCCCTACTGTCTTACACGGACCGTGTTAGACTTAGGTGTGATTCAGCATGCTCTCATGAATATGCAGAGCATGCTGACATCACTCAGTTTAACTGCAGCCTCCGTGTAATAGTTATAACTCTTACACGGAGGCTTCGTGAATCCTGCCCATAGTTAGGTCATCCCCCCCCCAACTCTTAGCTTTTAAATTTTACCTGCATTGAGATCATCTATCATAATAGTTTGTTATTCTTTATGTGTAGCTATGTTGTTTCACCATGGAGAAATGAAACTGATGTAAACCAACTGGGTGACTCTATGAGTCAAAAGCATTATTTTAAAAGGTTTACATTTCATTAATTAAGCATCCATCTTCTTTCTGAAAATGAATTGAGACAGTGACACTGAAAGTTAAGGGAGACACTAATGAGTACATGTGCTAATACTCTAATTTAGAATTTCTAGATAGATACTTAAAATATTCTCTCGCTATATAAAATTATATGGCTTAAGTTTTGCCAGGTTTTGCCAGGTTTATACCTGGTTCTGGGCCTTAGTTGCAAGTGGGTTTACACAGTGCATCACTTAGCTCAGCAGAACTTCATATTCATACCTCTCAACCTTAGCTCATAAAACAGGACAAAGCCAAAATATAATGGGTGATAAAGGCCCAAAATGAGGAAAACATTTTCAATATCACCCTTATATACTTAGAAAGTTGCTGGTATAATGGCTTTTATGTTAACATGCATTTTTTCTGTAGGATATGAAGTCTGAAACTCAAATGTCTAGCATTATTTAGTGACTACAATCTTAAATGATTTGCTAGAAAACTATAATTTTATGAGGGACAGACAAAAAATATTAGGCAAAATCAGAGAAGTTGAGAACTATGCTTTGTATACAATCAAAGTTATGGACTCTGGCTAAGTGACAGTGATGAAATTCAGAACTACTTGTTGAATTAAGATGAAATTAAATGTTTAGCAAGTCCTTTTATTGAACTGGGTAGACATTTTTTCCATTCCACCGAGGTGATTGCAATATATTTATTTCATTGCAATAATTACATGTTTATTTGGATTTTGGCTGTTTAAGCTGAAGTAGCCTTGATGCATCATAGATTTCATTTCTTTGTTTTAATATTTTTCCTCATTTCATGAATTGTGCTCTCATGTGGAAAATTGCTTTACAATGCCTCTGTTTTGATTTGCATAAACAATAAGCTATATTAACTGTATCTCACTTTAATATAATACAGCAGCATGACTACAAGTATATATTATACTGAACCTGCAACATATAGAGAAAGAATAAGAGTGGTAGAAAATATACAAAATGCACGAGAATCCTAATGTTATAGTCACTTTTAAATGCACAGTGACAATACAAATATCTTTCTGTTTGATCTCTGTGAAATGAAATGCTCTGTTCTCATGCCAAATGATATCAGACAGAATCATGCTGTTTAACAGTGCCTTTAATTGAATTAACTCTTCACAGACAGAAAAAGTACTTAATAAAAAGAATTTGTATCACGCATTAACTGAGCTTGGGGCCATCCTCATTTCTCTTCAGTTCTTAAACCTTCAAACTGAATAAAATGCTATTCAGATAAAGGGCTCTGTGTGCGTCACAGAGGTCAAACATCATTTTGATTATCTTTTAGGAAACAACAAAAGAAAGTCTTTGGGCACTTTGTACTCTGGGGAATGAAACAATTATACTACAATGTTCTGGCTTTTACTGACCCATGCCCTTTTATTGATTACTTTAGGAGTTATATCAAATGCTAGTCTCTGTGCGGTGTTAGTAAATGCTTATGTTTTTGTATAATTGATGCAATCCATTGATGTTTACCTGCTTTGGTTCTGCTGACTATCCCATAAGAGGAAAAAAAACTTAAGAAAATTTAAATTTGATGCAATGTAGACAGGAAAGAATGCATGTATTAAGTGCATGTTAAAACAGACTATTTACATAAAGGTCATATTCCAGTCATTAGTGGCAAAGTGGCATAGTTAGTCTGTTCTGAGGGTTGCAATAAACTGTCAGATATACTTTTAATCAGCAGAATGTACTGTATTTTATGACATGAAGAGACAGTTTATTCCAAACAAAATGTGCTGGGTAATGAGACTGTCATGGCAGCAAGTGTTGTTGAACTTGTAGAGAAGGTTGAGGTCTTTGCCCTAAGTATTAAAGTTATTGTAAATATTTTTGTGCCCTGATAATACCGTTCAAAGTTATAATTATTTACAGTGTTTTTATCACATTGAATATGTTGTAGAGATGTTTTACTGATAGTGCGTAAATGAATATGTTTCTGATATGCATACTCTGCTCTTTGCCTTTTGCTTTTCTCTCGAAACTACAAACTGCTCATCTTCTCACTCCATCCCTGCCAGACTGCAGCCTCATGCTGCTCTTTCTGTTTGCACTCTTAAACCTCTCTCTATCTACCTCTTTACTTTCCTCCACCCACATTGCTTTTCCCTTTCTAATTCCTTTTGCACTACCCTACTGTGTCTACTTTCAGACATATCTCAAAGTTCACACTGCAGCACTTCCTAATCTAACATATTGTCTAGCCCTCCTATCTGGACCATTCCTAATTTTTTTTCTTTCTCCTACATTTTGCTGCTCCATAAACCTACACTAATCCTGTCTTTTCCTGCGTTATTGCTGCTCTATAACTTTTCCTTCTCATTCTGATTAAGCTAACACTACGCATCCCCCTACCCTTGCACTCACCTTGCTCTTATTTTTTGTATTTTAGAACTACAACCGTCAAACTAGCCTCCACCAACTCCTACCAGCTCCTCCCAGCCAACCTGAAGCAACACAGCTATATGGACACTCTCCAGTCACCTGTAGCAATCAATTTTGTGCTATAATGTATGTGTGACTTTTTAAATGTTTACTGATATTGCAGCTTAGTCTGCTTAGAATATTACTGCTTCATGCATCATCGGGATATTATTAGCTTCACCTCCCCATCCCCAACCACCAAACTCTCAGAACAATCATTCCCCACTGTTGTATGCCTAGAGTTTGCTTTCTCAGCACCCCACTTGGACACAGGCAAAACAAAATAAAAAAAAAATCATGTGTCTTGTGTGACAACCTGCCAAGGTTAAAAAGTCAAAATTCTCCCAAAATTCTAACAAATTATACTAGGTATTTTCATAACGATTTAAAAAGCCTCAGTCTGATGACTTTGAATGGCTGCTCAGTATAGATTGTAGTCTAAGCAAAAATAGCTTACTGATTGTTTTTCTCTACTTGCTGCAGACAGTTGGGACTTGGCTCATCTCATCCAACTCAATTCACCCTTTGGGCTCACTCTGTTCCCCTACCCTGCCCCCAATTCCCACCTGCCCCCAGTGTCTCTCCATTTAAACTGTCTAAACTACTCCCTCTTAGCCTAACACCTATCACAACCCTCCCTCCCATCAAATCAAATTTCCTCCACCCCACTCCCTCATCCCAACCTCTACTAATAAACAAACTAAATACTCTCAAAACACTCATGACTCATTCCTCCCCAATAAAAGCCTACTGCTATCCCTCCCTACTATCTCCAAACTACATAACAACTCCATCTCTCCACTACATCCATCCAAATTCATCCAATTCCTATACATCACTAACATGTAGCCACATATAACACTCTTCATAATGCATGCTATACTCATACTACTCCTCTGTCCATTACTACACCTAACTATCCTCACATCCTTTACCTTCTCTCCTCATTCCCCCACCTCCTCCAGATCTACCATTAGTAATCCTGCCAGCTTTTCAAGTATATCTCCCCACCTCCTCCAAACAAATACTTTACACCAATAAAAATAAAAACCTTTCCCTACACACTCAGAATCATCTTTACCCCCAACTGCTCTACTACCAACTCCACTAACATCACTAGTTCCAAACAATCATCTAAGTAAAAATACCCAACCTACATACTCTAACTCTCAAATTTGCCTTTACCTGGGGACATCCACCCCAAACCTGGCCCCATCCACACCTCAAGCAATAACCCCACATCTCCACATCAAGCCAACCCCCATAAATCCCTTTGCTTGGTAAAACTAAATACCCTTTGCTTGGTAAAACTAAATACCCAAAGCCTCCATAACAAAATCCCCAACTTTCATGCATGGCTCTCCCATAATCAACCCAACATCATTGCCCTAACTGAGACCTGGCTCAAACCTCACATCAAAGATTCTGAAATCCTCCACCTCCGGCTATCAAATAATCAGATTGGACAGACCCACTAAAAAAGGAGGCAGAGATGCAATAATGTTTACTAACTCCCTCACTTTAATGTCATACTCTAACCACATTCCCCAGTTCATCAATGCAGAAATAACCATTGCCTTGTTAAAAATAAACAACTATAAAAAGTTCTGCCTCATTGCCCTCTACATCCCACCAGAAATCAACATCCCCATACTAGAAGATATCCTTCCTTGGATCTCTTCCAAAGTAACAAATGAAACAATCATCCTAGGAAACCTAAACATCAACTGGACAAATTTGATCTCCAACCCCTCTACCAGCAGTATAAATCTATTCAACTTAACCCAACTCATTAACTTCCCAACCAGACCATCCAAGGGCTATTCCTCTGGGTCTATTCTGGACTGGATAATATCACTCACCCCAACAAAATATTTGAAGCAGGTACCCTCCCTGATTCCCTAATTGACCACTTCCCCTCTTACATCCTCTGGTCTCTGAGCATCCTACAAAACCAACACCACTATAAGGAAACTCATGACCTAACAAACTTCAACCCACTAATCTTCTCCGACTCCCTTAAAAGAAAAGCTGGCACATACTAAAAACACTCCCATTAGATAAAGCCTTTGACTATTTTGATAATTCATAAACACACTAAACAACCAAGCACCAATATGCATAAAAAGAATAAAAACTAATCCTGCCCCTTGGCTGACCAAACCCACCAAAGCACTCATGCACCTCAGGACAAAAACACTAAAGTACTTCAGGAAAACCAAAAACCAAGACACCCTCTTGCTCTTTAAACAACTCCATAACAAAGTAAAGAAGCTAGTTCATAAAGATAAAAAATGTACTACACTAAATTTCAATCCAGCCACAATCTAAACCCCCCAAAAATTCTGAAATGCCATCTCCTCTCTCCTTAACCTAGGCACCAAAGAAAATCCCAGCCCACATCCCAACAAGACATCCCAGGAAATAGCATAACTTTTTAATTCTTTCTTCATAAAGTGTATAGCTAACATTACTGCCAGCTTCCCTAATACTGGCAGCATAAATAACAGTCCTTTTCCCACTTTCCCTCCCCCTCCCAAACTTGCCTACACTCCCCTCCCTCCTCTAACCCCAATTCCCTCTCTACTTCCAACTTTACACTCCAACTAGTCTCTGCCACAACTATAAAAAGGCTACGCTTAAAACTCAAACCCTGCTCAAATGCTCCATATAACTTACAACCCACATTTTTAAAGGCTCCCGCTGAAGTCATTGCTTATCCCATTAGTATCCTGATTAATAGATTATTCTGAAATCTTATGTACCCAAACTGAGGAAAAAAGCTTACATCCTCTTTCTCCACAAAGGTGGCAAAAGGAATGATATATCTAACTTCTGCCCCATTGTCATCCTCTCATCAATCTCCAAGGTAAAGGAAAAATGTATCCACACACAGATCATGTTTTGACCTGGTCACAGTACCACTACTGCCCTTATACATTCCTCAACACAATTAACAGAGCCTGTGACTCTGGAAAAACTGTTGCAACCATACTCCCAGACCTCTCAAAAGCCTTAGCTAGCGTCTCCAACCCTATGCTACTATCACAACTCTCTAACTTCTGTCTCTCCCCACCACCATAAACTGGTTCTCAAGCTATCTTTTAGACAGGCAACAAGCCATTAAATGACAAAACTCCATCTCATCCTACCTGAATACCCTTACCAGAATTCCACACGGCTCCATACTTGGCCCCCTATTATTCAATATCTTTATTAATAACTTCCACTCCTCAATCTCCAATGTCGATGTAATTCAGTATGCAGATGATTCAGGTATAGACTGCTCCACTGGCTCAATTTATGATCTATTTCTTAAAACACAAACTTCTTTCTCCACCACTGAATCCTGGATGTTCAGCAACCACTTAGCTCTGAACCCAAACAAAACTAAAATCATGATTTTTTTCACCCCATCCAAATCTACTATAGTACACAAAGATACTTTCAAAATCTATAGCCAAAATACATCTCACACAAAACTACTCAGAGTAGTCATAGATGAACAACTAAAATTTGATATCTATGTACAACAGAATATCAAAAAAAAACCCATCAAAAATTTGGATTGCTTTACAGACACAATCAACACCTAACCCCATCCGCTAGAAAAACCCTCGCATCCTCCTACCTTCTCCCCTCTCTCATGTATGACTCCGCTCTACTTATCAAACTCCAAGCCTCCCTTAAAGCCAAGCTGGAAACCTGCTACAACAAGATGTCTAAATTCGCAACAAATTCCAAATACTCCTCCCACCACTGTAATATACTTTGATCACTAAATTGGCTGGAACTACCAAATTACCTTGACTACTTACAACTTATTACTGCTCACAAACTCATCTTCAAACCCTCTGACTGCTCATTTCTTAATTCCATCTTCACCTCCTACCTCCCTAATAGGCACCTTAGATCTGAAAACAAGAATTTACTCCTATTTCACAAGCCTAAATGACCTCCTGGGCAACTTATCTTCTCTTTCTCCCTAGCCGAAAAATGGAATGCTCTCCCATTATCTCCCAGAATTATCCATAACCCTGTCAATTTTAAATCTTCTCTACATTCTTACCTGTCCAATATCTGGAACTGTACTTGCTCCCAATCTTCTACTAACCTCCCTCCATGAAACTCCTTAACTCTTCTCTATACTTGCCTCATCACTCAATATATATGCCTTAAATCCTGTCTAGCATCCGCCTTAACTCCTTTCTAGCATCCACTAACAAAAAAAACAAAACATGGTCTATATATGCTGATTAAAAACTATGTATATGAATGTCTAAAACTTCATCTGTAGATCGCCAATGTATGATATTACTTTCCATGTACTTTTCAATTTATATACATGTTACAATGTGTAAATACCCAATATTGTAAGTGTATAACTCTACTTTAAGATTCTACTGTCTTTGTACTGTGTAACTTCTATATTACTGTGGATCTTTTCTCCCCGTGTCTCCACTGAAAAAGGGCAGAATACGGCTCAGTAGGCTTCCCTGGTTAACAAACTGCAAATAATAAATAATTATAATAATAATTTAAAAACACCATTGGTTCTCTGAAGATGGAGGAAGTCAAAGGGGTAAGGACTTGCAGTGCTGAAAATGCCAAACAGAGATCAGTACTTAGCATCTATACAGAGGAGTAGCTAGGCCATATGAAACCAAGGCGAGACCCTCATTTGATGCCCCCCCCCATCTGAAGAACACAAAATTTTTTTTAGAACAAGCAGACAAATACATTGACTACAACATAATAGAAACCAAGAGCAAGTCTCCAAACATATGGAAAATGAAAGAACATACCTTATCTAGATATTAGCTTATAGCATAAATTTACCAGTTCAAAATATTCTGCATACATTTTCATATTATTTGCAGGTACAGTCCAAATGCCAGCAGCATAATAAGTTATACTATAATAGCTTGCCTGCTGTACTACATACAAAGGTAGCAATGTGCAGCATATGTGAGCAATGAGGGCAGGCATTCAGAGGTGTGCATTGCTGATAATTTGCAAGCCCCCAGAGATGTTGTTGTTCATCATCCTGACCCCAAAGGCAACTTATGCAAGTATATGATGACTTACTGAAATAGTGCACTGCTAATACAAAATTCCCACACACTCCACTGTCTTTGTAAAATATTAAGCCAGAGCTGTCATAGACAATGTAGGCTAAATCAACCTAATCAGTGCAGCCTTCAGCCTGCTAACTGGTTGTCTGCTCTTTTCTCACTTCAAAGTATGAGACTATTTAAGCACCCAAACTAAATGATAAGGAAAAACATGACTGCTATGTCAACATTAAATTCAAGTTTAAGAGTTCACATTTTCAGCCAGGTAAAAAGTACATAAGGTATTTTAACAGTTCTACTTATAAAGCCTGACTCCCAGATGACCAACTTTCAAAATCCTAAGATGAAAATCACGAAAATGCAGAAACCTGAACAGTGTTTTTTTACTAGGGTAAGTAAATACGTGGCCAACTGTAAATGAAACTCGTGCTGAGGCTGTGCCCCCCACACCCTCCTAACTAAATATACCAACTCAATGATCGCACTACAGTGGAGAATAGGGCATGTTGGCCATGTGTTTACTTAACCCTAGTAATAATCCGATGTTCAGGTTTCTGCACTTTCATGATTTTCTTCTTGGGATTTTGTAAGTCGGTCATCTGGGAGTCGGGCTTTAGAAATAGGTATATTTTTAACACACAAACAAAACCATCTGTGTAGCCAGGATCCAGGCTGGACTTAAGATGCTATTTCTTTTATGTATATTATTAATGAACAATTAGAGCGTCTTCTGTGTGGCGACATGCATGAATGGGCGTTCCTTCGTTGAAGGTTGTGCATTAGGCCCGGCAAGCCAGTGGCAACCCCTCACCGGGAAAAGCCGAAAGACACAAATAAACATTAATGAACAATTGAGCAATGAATTGCATCAGCATGTTATGCATGCATGGAATTCTATGAAAGTCCTTCCTTCCATGTGAAGAAAACGTGTTTTATTCTTATTCTGAATTCACTGTCTCCCCTCCCTGTGATCCACCACAATGGTACATGTACTGTTCAATGTCATCAGAGGAAAAACTCTACAGTACAAATTGCATCCAGGAAGCAAATAATGCAAATGGAAAATAATTAATGCACATTAGAACACAGCAAAGTCATTCTCAGAAAATCCTTAAAGAAATGACATTCATTCATTGCACTAATACGTTGTTATAATAATAATAGATACAAACAGCAGCTTGATGAATTAAGCACTCATTATGTCTCCACCCCAATAAAACAGAAAATAAAGTCCCTGGATTGGTAACAATGGCAGGAGGATTGCCCCATAATTTTGCCTGTGTTACTCCTTACAAATCAGTTATCACTTCTCAACAGAATCAGGGATAAATCCATAAATTATAGTCAGACAGGGACACACAATATTAGTACTGTTAACCTGAGTCTAAAAATTGATAAATACTTTTTTTCTGGAACAGAGAAGTCTAACATAATTCTGACTGTTGTCATTATTTATTAAGGGCAATTTACTACCTGCTTCTACAAAAAGTGTAATGTGGTAGTTTTGTACAAAGCCAAACTGCATTTATGCATTACATTTTAATTTTATACAAATCCATCAGTCCTCCATCAGTCCTATCATGCCCATCACACAACAATTGATATCCAGATTATGGTCTGGATTTACTTATAAGTAAACAAATCCAGAAATAATAATCAGGCAGGGGCAATTTTGGGACACTTAAAAAATAGTTCTTTGTTAACTTAAGAGAATAAGGGAATGTGAATTAGTATACATATTTCTGAAGTAACTAAGAAGTCTGCATTATAATTCTTAATTTCTGTCTAATCATTGTCATTACATATCAAATGAAAATTTTCACCACCAATTTCTTCATAAAGGTAACTATGTAAAAAAGCCATTAAGCAAAACTACATTTATGCATTTGATTTGCATTACATTTTATTTTGACATATTCACTAATCCACCGTAACTCTCAACTGTCTAGATATTCTCAGAATGTCCAGATTTTTGCCTTACATTTTTGTCTGATTCTCATAAAATTTGTGGTTTGCTGTCAAAGCACTGGTGATTGAAGTCAATAAATAATGACATTTGAGTTTCAGACTTTTTATCCTTTAGAAAATGCATGCTAACAAAACCTGTTATTTCAGCAGATTTCTAAGTTTATAAGAGCAATATTTACAATGTATATCTATTTTTTGGTCTTTGCCCCAACACTGTTATTGATGAAAGTCTTTAAATAATGACAGACATTTGAGTTTCAAACTTTCGTCTTCAAAAAATGCATGCTAACAAATAAAAACTGATCTATACTCTAGTAACTTTCTAAGTTTATAAGGGCAATATTTAATATCCTTCCCTATTTTTTTACCTTTGCCCCATTATTACACAATGAGTCAGGCAAGATACTGTGTAAATAAATAATTCATTATTTTTTCATTGAATGTCCCCCATGCACACTTACTCCTTCTTTGTCCAGTTATCCTGCCTGTCTAGTAAAAGTGTCCTTCTTCCAGTTCTAATCCAATCCTGAGCCCAGTTCCCAGGTACAAAAAAAAAAAACAGGCTCAAGTCTCAGGTCATCCACTCAACTATTCCACTCACTGCACTACCAATAATTAAAGTAAAAGAAATGAAATGCAAGTTCTATCTGCAGTCATTGCATGAAGCCTTCAAGTTTAGAATAATTTTTTTTATTAACTACATTAATAAAGGCTTTGCCACATCTTGTATAAGACCACACCTTCCCCTCCACAAATTCCTCACTTTCAGAGTTAACAGTCTAAATTTCTTCTGTATCTTGCCCATCTTTTCCCATTGTGCATTCAGTAACATATTCTCAAGTCTCTCTTTACAGATATTGTACCAATTTCAATGATTTTTATTATTGCATCTAATATGACTTACGTTCCCCATTTCTTTTCCTGTTTGCTTGAAAGTAACTGGGAAGAAAAAAACCTCCAATGAACAGGAAAGTCTTTTAAGCCTGATAATTTAATACAGCTTAGCAGCAATGCATGGTCTGTGAACATTAAGGGACCCACTTCCACATCCTCAGGCAGTTTTGGACATGTATTACCCATCTATATGAAACCAGCTGTGGTACTCAGATGAGTAGTATGTTTAGCACTGATCTAAGCCAACATCCTTCTTTAATAGTGTGATGCCCATGCACTGGCCCAGTAATCAGGGAGCCTCAGTCCTCACCACTAACACCAGTGATGGGCATCCACACTGGGAGGATAACAAGTACACACACAGTTGTTGTTGTTGCCTTTCGGCTTTTCCCGGTTAGGAGTCGCCACAGCGGAACTCCGCTCCGCTGATGATTGGCAGTAGATTTTCCTGAATGCTGAGGTGCCAGCTCAACATTCAACCTTCAACGAAGGCGTGCCCATTTACACATGTCTTTTGAACACCCACCCAACCACGGGGAGGACATGCAGACTCCACACAGAAGGCACTCCCCGCACTCCAGCCGAGAATCGAACGAGAAAACCTCTTGCTGTGAGGCAACAACGCTACCGCTGCACCACCGCGGAAGTCGCAACAAGTACACCCACAGTAAAGTACAATTGCCCTTAAGAGCACACAGAAATCACAGTCAGTCTGAGGCTGGTTTCTCCCTTTCTCTCCAGACCCCCAGTAAAACTCCCCACTTGTAGAGCTATACAGTTCAGATCTTGAGTGGTCAAGCCAAAATCTCCAGCACCCTCTCTCTCCAACCAGTGCTTTGTGTCCCTGCCCAAGTAGCTGACACACACACACACACACACACACACACACACACACACACACACACACACACACACACACACACACACACACACACACACACTTTGAGATTTGAGTTAAATACAAACACATAGACACTCCTGGGGAAGGCTGGCACAGATTCACTAGCTATGCCTCCTTCTGCCCAGTCTATACGGTAGTACCAACTGCCACCAACCACTACTAGAAGCCACTATAAAGGTCCTTACCAAAGGGTGTCCAATTCTACTGTGCAATGTTATTATTATCCAATTGGTAAGTGTGACTGAGACTTGAAGGCTAGTTAGGATTGGCTTATAAAGTATCACCATATACATGTAAGTACCCTAACTGCTTAAGTATCTCTACATAAAACAGTCACAGTTAAAAAGTTTAAATATATTTAATAATAAATAACAAAAACACAAGACAACGCTCATTGATTCAACACAGTGACAATAGAGAGTTCAGAAATCACAGCAAATACTTTAAAACAACATTGTAGGACAGTCTGACATAAATATAGAAAACAACTAGATTAATCTTGCTATTTCTATCTATCTCTAAGAGAAATGCTAGATATCTTACTTACAGAGCAAAGCAAAGTGCTGGTGAGTTGTTGTCAGATATGAAGACAAATACAAAATGCTGTCCTTACTTTCTGAGATAGCCCTTAAATTGATAATACACATTACTGCTGAGTCATTTCAGATTGCATTATTCTTGTTAATTCTGCTTAAGTTTCCCAGGCTCACAGAACTTAAAGTTTAACATTTCTTTTTGATCTGCACCTGCCAGGAAGCCACAGCAATAAAAGACACTTTACATGTGAAACCTAGTAATTATCTCTGTCTTAGGGCAATAGAAAGAATTTCTAGCTGCATACATCGTGTCTCCAAGCTTGAGATCATACACAGTCAGAAAATCCTTTACCTCTCAGCTTTCTTCCAGCAGGGTGCACTGTGGTTACATTTTTGGAAGCTCAGAATATAACACAGTTTTATTACATTTGTTACACAAGCCTGTAGATCAAATTAATATTTACAATGACATAGAATTATTTACAAAATTCTATCTAGCTGGGCTGGCAGCCCCTCAGTTATTCACAAGCAGTCAAACATTCTATAATCAAATGGATTTCATATAGGAACCAAGATATTTCAGCTGCTTAACTCACTCTCAAAGATCAAGGTCCTACATCAACATCTTTCTTTACTGTGACGACATACCAATTTCCCACTATAATTAACACCCCTTACTGAAGTGCTATCACTTATACCATTATACTTCTGATAACTCTACTACTAAATTTTGGTGGTAAAAACAGTAAGAAGAGTGTCACACTGATCACGCTGAAATATCCTTTTACCTCATGTAGAACACCCTTCTTCATCTAGCAAAGTTACATTAATCTGAAATTATATTTCCTTATTAAACCAAATTTACCTCCCCTTTTCCTAGCCTGTCTGTCTCTTCAAATATATTACAGGATAATTTCTTATGTTCTTCCTACCCCATGTATATCTCTTGTAGGGCAAAGACACTAAAATGTTGCACTTTGAGATATGCAAAAACTCTGTTGTACTTAATTGGATTACTCCATCTATTTACATTCCAAGTGAAATATTTGCTTTTCCATCAGCTAAATTCTGAAAAGATGTCCATCAGTAAACATCTACTACTGTATTTTTACACACCCATTACAGTGCTAGAAAAAGACAGCGCATAAATGTCCCATAAGTAAATCTCCCTATTCTTTGCCATACTCAAAGCAATGTTATTCCAACAGTGTTCTACCTGCTTACAGCTTTTATTCATTGAAATAGTGTTGTCTTGTTATTAAAAATGTCATACATATCCCCATCACAGACACCATCACCCAAATATAGGCTTCTAACATCAAAGAAACACTATAATTAACAAAACATTGATAACTATGTTCATTTTACAGTAACCCACTTCAAAGATTGGATCAAATCTTCCATCTTCAGTGTACACCATGTCTATGCCTATGTCTGTTATCACAACAACAGCAACAGTAACCACCAATTGCAATATGGCAAATGCTCTCTCCTACTAACCCTGTGCAGCTACTGTCTATCCTGGTAATACTATAAAAAACAGCGGTCTACATCAGCAGTGTGGATATTTTCATTTTATACAGCCCACTTCTGTGACACACCCCAATACATGAAAAAAATAACCCATAAAAGTACAATAAAACATGTACTGAATCTGCTAGCTTAACCACACAGAGCAATTTGTCAAAACAGATAACAGGTATTTTGCTTGCTTGTTCTGGGGACCAAAGATAAAGCTCTGTAACTGCCTTGTCTGTACTGCCTTCCTCCATCTGCCAGCTAGTCAGAAGTATTTGGAATGGTATGAGCCAAAGCCCACACAAGAAGACATGAAAAGGAAGTGGGAGTTAGACTGGAGTTTCTTGGATGTTCACGCAAGAAACTTTTTTGCCATTTCCCTTAAAGAGCAGGAAAATTAAAAAAAAAAGATATTTATAATTTTTTTTATTTATTTAAAGCAAACTGCACCTTCTACAAGACAGTGCCCAAGGCAACTGCCCCTTTTGCCCCACACTTTCTATGGTACTGAGTATATACATAACAGAGCAGAAGGATAGGTCGTACAGTCTTTTGAGGTAACTTAGATTATGTTCTTCAGAAATCTTGGTCAGAAACTTTTGAGGTCTTTCATGTTGGCCAAGTTGCTATACAAGATACATTTCAAAAGGAACATTACATGCAAGGATAGTTCTAATAAGAGTAGGGTATAGAGGGACCAAAACTGCATGTGGCCTAGAGGAGATCAAAACAGATCAAAAAACACAATTGTAGACTTCGCACTTAAGGTCCAGCTTCACAGCAAATTCCAACAGCAAAAACAGATGATCCAGACCACCAGGCTGCTAAAAAAACAGTAGTTTAATAAAATGCATTAGGTAGTAAAATGCAGTAGGTTAGCGCTTTCAGGTTTTAAAAAAAACCTTCTTCAGACAAAATACAAAAGTTATGAACACCTTTTAAAATACATAACAGCCAGTCAAAGACTCAGTAAAAAAGCCCATCTCTTTTTTTAAAAAAGGCTTAATAGGAATTACATCAGGCCAGGTGCTCTATCAGCACCCAGATTGATTATCCATCTAGTTTGACTGCATTCTGTTATATTGTTCAAATCACACCCCCCTCCTGGTTGGACGAATAACCTGCAAAACCATAAAAGAAAATACATGCCCAGGGTACTGCTTTACATGCTGATACAGGGCATTATGTATATTGGCTGTACTTATAGCTGACATATGTTCTAACACCCTATCTTTCAATCTACAATTCATTTTACCAACATAAAATGAACAACATTGCATGCAGTCAGCCAACTATATAATATTGCTGGTCAAACAGTCAGCATATTGTTTCAATTAATAGCTCTTTCCAGACAGTGGATGGATGAATATGTTGTTATGTCTAATGTATTGACAAGCTTTGCAATGTCTACAAGGGAATGTCCCTTGTCGCCCCCTGACAGGTTTCCTAACCCCCTATTGGTCTGTACAGAGCAAATCCTTTAAATTCTTACTACATTTGAAACAAAATGTGGGTTCCTGAGTTATTAATGCCTTCACTCTGTCATCAGTTAACAAGATTTTCCAGTTTTGGTGAATAATGTCACATATGTCCCCCACATTGTTACTATAATTCAGAGTAACTCGAAGGTGCTGCCTGCTTATATCAGTCTCCTTGTCATGCAACTGTACATTTCCAGAAAACCAAGGTTTTGCTTTGTTCAACCTCTCTTCTTTACCTTTATTAAATCCCTGCTGTATTATGTTCTGATTATATCCCCTTGCTTTTAAGTTCTCCATCAATTCTGCAGACTTCTCTCTATATGTCTCATCATTAGTACATAGCCTAGATGTTCGAAAAATTGTCCCTGAGCAATGTTATTAAATGTGTATCTGGGGTGCATACTATCATAGGCTAGGAGAGCATTTCTCCAGCATTCCTTCCTATATAGCACAGTCTCAATCCATTGCTCTGTGTTTTTCATCACTCGGACATCTAAGAAATCTATAGTTGTATCTGAGAGTGAAATAATAAACCTCAAAAAATCAGTGGTGCTTTCCAGGTAGGTAACAAACTCATAAAGCTGTTCCTGTGTCCTTGTCCAAAGCAGGAAGACATTGTCCACAAAATGGACATAGTAACTCAGGTACCCCCTCCATAAATGGTTTGCTTTGAATATTGCTTGATCCTCCCAATATGCCAACACTATGTTGGCATATGAGTTAGCGCAGGGGGTGCCCATGGCCACCCACCTGCTCTGATGATAGAAGCAATTATGATACATAAAAATATTGTTGCTCAACACACAGTCTAACAGTAAACATACACTGTCAATATCAGTTTGATTCAAGATTTGTACTTGTTGCAAAAAGGCCTCAATGGCCATCAAGGCATATTCTTTTGTAATTACTGTGAACAAACTGTTTATATACAGGGTTACTAACAAATAATCCATCCAGTCAGCATTGGGACCTAAATGACTGTGTAAAGATTGCAGAAAATGAGCTGTGTCCTTTAATATTCTGGGTACAGAAACCAAACACTTTCTTAAATGAGCTTCTACCCATATAGAAGCATGTTCAGTAGCCCACCCCCTTCCAGATACAATTGGACGTAATGATGGGTTCCTGGGATCTTTATGTATTTTTGGTAAAGCTTTGAAAGTGGAACAACAGGATGTTCAATCAATATAAACATAAAAGTGTCTTCATTGATATGGTTGCTAAACCTTAAGTTGGAGAACTCATGCTTAACTTTACCAATAATCCTATTGATATCAACTGGTGTTAACTGTTGATAAGTATTTGAGTCCGTTAACAACATAAGAACACTATTATGATAGAATTCACTGTTCATGACTACATCCACCCCTCCCTTGTTAGAAGGTTTTATTATGATATTCTTATTCTCTATAAGTGTCCTTAATGTTTGGCATTGCTCACAGTTCATGTTATGAAAAACATGCTTGTTTTTTGTGTTCAAAAACTTATAAATATCATCTTCACAGGTTTTTATACAAGTTTCAACCACTTGACTGACAGGGGGGTTAAATGTGCTCAGTTGCCTAAGAGTACAGTCCCTAGGAACAGATTCTGCACCATAAATACGTTTCAATTCAACATTTCTGGCAAACATTCTCAAATCTAACACACAGTCACTAAAACTTGACCCTGTACTTGGAATGAATGTAAGTCCCTTACTCAAAACATAATTTTGAGCATCAGATAAAATGTAATCAGAAATATTATATATATTACAGTCTCTATTGCCATCGGCAGTCACATGGATGTTTTTCACCTCTTTGGATTGCGATTCAATGAACAACCTCTGTTCAGGTTCTCTTTCTTGTTGTAGCTCATGGTTTTTGGTCAAGCTCCCAGTACATTAGTACTGTTTAACACCATCTGCGTGGTGTTAGAAGTCTCTTATGGGATTGTCTGCTGCTGGTTAATCACCTCCACAGTAGAGTCTTGCCTAGGTGCTGTGTCGATGTTTCATGATGCCACCACTTCCATCCTGATCCCTATATCAGCTCCATTGCCTCTTACACCTGAATTTAAGGTGGAATATTCATTAACCTGCCAATTAGATATCACAGAAGGCTGATTCCATGGAGGGACATACCTTGGCCATGTGAAAATATGCCCCTGTACAAAATCCTTAGAGTCTCTTGAAAGTTTTTTTTCATTTTAATATGTTGCAATTTGGAGTCATAAGCTATCACAGCACAATACAGGTCATTAAGCTTAACCTGATGATATTCCTCCTTAAATCGCAATTCTATCTGTCTCTGCTGTGATTCAATTGAACTCACTAGTTCTTTCTCTATAGGTAAGAAAAAATCAATCAACAATTTCATATAAGCAAAACTAGAACCCAGATTAAGCTGCTGCCATTTGGCCAACAAGGTAGACTAGGATACAGTTCCCCATATGTGGGCATGCAGAGCACCCTCATGCCTCTGGGAATGAGTTTATGATGCAAACATGCCTCAAAATGCAATCTTTGCAAATGAAGGCATTTCAGCTTATACAAGTCTTTTCTAAAGCTTTCAGTTGTTCCAAAAAAGAGACATCACTCACTAGCTCTTCATTATTCCCCAAAGGGGGCAAAGTTATGCTGGCCAAGTTTAATTTCAACAATGGATTGTTATCAGTGCCAATAAGTTGCTTCTTTCTCTCTGTACTTACTTTGGCAGCAGCAGACAGTAGTGGATGGTAGCTCAACTCAATGTCCTCAAGATATTGTTCAGCCATGTGTACGAAGACAACACAATATCAGAAACAGCTAAAGAACACAATTGTAGACTTTGCACTTAAGGTCCAGCTTCACAGCAAATTCCAACAGCAAAAACAGACAATCCGAATCACCAGGCTGATAAAAAAAACAGTAGTTTAATAAGTGCGGTAGGTAATAAAATGCAGTAGGTTAGCGCTTTCAGGTTTAAAAAAAAACCCTTCTTCAGACAACATACAAAAGTTATGAACACCTTTTAAAATACATATCCAATCAAAGACTCAGTAAAATGCCCTCCTCTTTTTTAAAAAAGGCTTGATAGGAATGACACCATTCAGGCCAGGTGCTCTATCAGAACCCAGATTGATTATCCATCTAGTTTCACTGCATTCTGTTATATTTTTCAAATCACCCCCCTCCTGGTTGGATGAATAATCTGCAAAACCATAAAAGAAAATACATGCCCAGGGTACTGCTTTACATGCTGATACAGGGCATTATGTATATTGGCTGTACATATAGCTGACATATGTTGTAACACCCTATCTTTCAATCTACAATTCATTTTACCAACATAAAATGAACAACATTGCATACAGTCAGCCAAGTATATAATATTGCTGGTCAAACAGTCAGCATATTGTTTCAATGAATAGCTCTTTCTAGACAGTGGATGGATGAATGTGTTGTTATGTCTAATATATTTACAAGCTTTGCAATGTCTACAGGGGAATGTCCCTTGTCGCCCCATGACAGGTTTGCTAACCCCCTATTGGTCTGTAGAGAGCAAATCCTTTAAATTTTTACTATGTTTGAAACAAAATGTGAGTTCCTGAGTTATTAATGCCTTCACTCTATCATCAGAGATTGGTAAAAGCAAGAGGAAGGCTGATGTATTTCCCAAAGATTAACTTCTTCTTCTTCTTTCGGCTACTGCTGCCTATGTTGTAGTTCATGGGTACAGAGTTTTTACTGAAGGGGATGACAATGCACTTTTTAGCATTGAGCTTGGGGCCATGGCTTTGACAGCAGGCATCTGTCTTAGTGAGTCCCTTTTGTAGGATGTCCACATCGTTAGGAGTTTTGATTATGTCTCCTAGTTTGCAGTCATCTGCAAACTTCATTAGCCTGTACTTCAGAGAAGTAGATACCAAACAGGAGAGGACCCAGGACTGAACCCTGTGGTACTCCACTTGTCACTGGTCTGAAGTTGGATTTGGAGTCTGCTACTTTCACAGTGTGGGTTTTGTCAGTGAGCCAGTTGGCAACTCATCTTGTGACATAGGGATTTATACCTAGTTTAGTGAGTTTATCTATAATTCCAGAGTGGGGATGGTGTCGAAAGCCTTGGCAAGATCTAGATAGGCTGTGTGAACCACCTTACCCTTGTCTATGGCTCTGGTGACTGCTTCAAAGAAGTCTATCAGGTTTAGGAGACATGATCTGCCTTTTACAAACCTGAACTGAGTGGGATCCAGAGTTTGGAGATTACCAATGTCTTTGTTTATAAGTTCTGTGATGATACGTTCCATGGCCTTGCAGACCAGGCTCGTCAGGCTAATGGGGCGGTAGTTCCCGGGGTCCATTGCTCCCCCCTTGTGGAGTGGGATAACTGTTGCTGTGTGCCATTCAGCAGGCACAAAGCCTGAGGTGAGGCTATGATTGAATATGGTACTTAGGTGGGGTGCCAGTTCATTCTGTAGTTCATGTAGAACGCAGCCTGGGATGTTGCCTGGTCCCATGGATGCTGTGTTCTTGGCTTTGGAGAGTGTGTTTTTTACCTGTGCAGCCGTGATTACAGGAACTTTGCATTCTTCCTGTATAGAGATGGGCTCTTTAGGGGGTGAGAGGGGGATAAAGTTAGCACTGAACCAATCTGTCAGGATATTGGCAATATCAGTTGGGTCTGTATATTTAGTGCCATTGTGCTAAAACTCAGAGCAGATCTGAGTGTTGCCATTGAGATTTTTGACATAGCTGTAGAATGCTTTGTGGTTGTCTTTAGAATCAGTGGCGATTTTGTTTTCGTAACTAGCTTTGGAGGATTTTATCATGGATCACAGCTTCTTACTGAGGCTGATCAGGGAGCTCCTCCCCTCATGGGATTTTACTCTCTTTTGCAAGTGTTTCTTCCTTCTGTTGTACAGTTTGTTTATGGCAAGGGACCACCAGATTGGCTACCTTTTTTTGGAGGATAGCATCTTGGTTCTGTTTGGGATAGCATGATCCATGCACTCATGTAAGTGCTTATAAAGTGTAATTGTGTAGGATTCAGTAGTCGTAACTGTATTGTCCATCTGCATGGGTGTCATGAAGTTCACCACTTCTGTCTTAAGAAGCATGAAGTTGGCTTTGGAGAAATTTTTTACCATGGTTTCCTTAATGGGGGGTGGAGGCAGGATGTGGATATCTAGGGTAATTAGCTTATGGTCGGATCGGACCAATGAGGCGTTGACTTCAGGTGTGGAACACCAGTCACTTATATTGGTAATGACTAGATCTAGGATATTGTTGCCCCTGGAGGGGGTGTGGATAAGTTGATCCAGGGCATTGGAGTTTATGAATTCCAGAAAGCGTTGAGCGAAGGAGTTGGTACATGAGTAGTTTTCCCAGTTAATGGTGGGGTAGTTGAAATCGACCATTATTAGGGTGTTTTGTTGAACCCTAATATTTTCCAGTACATCAAGAAAAGAGGAGTGGGATCCTGGGGCATGGTGGGTGATCTGTAGCAAGCTACAATTTGGATTGCAGTTTTGCCCAGAGTTAGTTGCACTTGGATAACCTCGGCTGCATTATGCTGAGCAATTAGCCTGGAGGTGTGGATATCCTTAATGAATATGGACACACCTCCGCCTTTGGTGTTCCGGTCCAGGTTACTTGGCTGAAAAGTGTGGTACGAGTTATAGCCTGGTAGTGCAGGGCTGCTCTCTGGAGCCTTGAACCAGGTCTCAGTCACTACACAGATATCGATGTTCTCCATTTTAAGGAGTGCCTCGAGTGAGTGCATTTTGAGATTTAGACTTCTAGCATTGAGTAGCATCACCATCAGTTTTTGCTTGCCTGTTCCTGTTACGGTGGTGAATTTTTCATTTGAACCTTGCCTAAAAAAGGCACTATAGGAGCGGCAAGAACCTTAACCAGTATCCAGAATCCCAGGGGTAACAGGTGCAGGCCATCTCTGGCAAAGCAGCGTGGTCTGTCGACCATGTCATCCCAGGCAGACAGATACTGGATCCCTTTAGAATGGCACCAGAAGCTTAGCCAATTGTTGAAGTCAGTCATTTTGTCCTTGTACTGCGGCATCATTCTGGGTGATGGCAGAATGCTACTCAGGGCTAGGGTCATACCTGCCTGGGCTACAAGATCGGAGAGCTCTTCCATGTCTCTTTTCATGTAGTCCAGGGAGGTACGTCTCAGGTCGTTCACACCAACATGGACAATGACAGAGTCATATTTGTACTTGTTGCAGAGTGACCTGAGTGTGTGGGTTATGTGGCGGATCCTGGCACCCACACTCACCATTACTCTGAACTGTTGATCCCAAGTACTTAAACGCATCCACCTTCACCACCTCTACTCCCTGCATCCTCACCATTCCTCTATCCTCCCTCTCATTCACACACATATATTCTGTCTTAGTCCTGCTGACCTTCATTCCTCTTCTCTCTAGAGCAAATCTCCACCTTTTCAGGGTCTCCTCCACCTGCTCCCTACTCTCACTACAGATCACAATGTCATCTGCAAACATCATAGTCCACGGGGACTCCTGTCTGATCTTGTCTGTCAACTTGTCCATCACCATTTCAAATAAGAAAGGGCTCAGAGCTGATCCTTGATGTAATCCCACCTCCACCTTAAACGCATCCATCACTCTCACTGCAGACCTCACCGCTGTCACATTACCCTCGTACATATCCTGTACCACTCTTACATACTTCTCTGACACTCTCGACTTCCTCATACAATACCACAACTCCTCTCTAGGCACCCTGTCATATGCTTTCTCTAAATCCACAAAGACACAATGCAACTCCTTCTGACCTTCTCTATACTTCTCCATCAACACTCTCAGAGCAAACATTGCATCTGTAGTGCTCTTTCCTGGCATGAAACCGTACTGCTGATCACTAATTATCACCTCCCTTCTTAACCTAGCTTCCACTACTCTTTCCCTTAACTTCATGCTGTGACTGATCAGTTTAATCCCTCTGTAGTTACTAAAGTTCTGCACATCACCCTTATTCTTAAAAATTGGTACCAAAACACTTCTTCTCCATTCCTCAGGCATCCTCTCACTTTCCAAGATTTCATTAAACAATCTAGTTAAAAACTTCACTGCCATCTCACCTAAACACCTCCATGCTTCCACAGGTATGTCATCTGGACCAACAGCCTTTCCGTTCTTCATCCTCTTCATAGCTATCCTTACTTCCTCCTTGCTAATCCACTGCGCTTCATGATTCATTATCTGCACATCATCCAACTTTCTCTCCCTCTCATTCTCTTCATTCATCAACCCCTCAAAGTACTCCTTCCATCTGCTCAACACACACTCCTCGCTTGTGAGTACGTTTCCCTCATTATCCTTTATCACCCTTACCTGCTGCATGTCTTTACTAGCTCTTCCCAAAGATTAACTATGCTGCAAAGTTTGACATTTAAGATGAGCCTGTAACTGACACAGCAGGCATTTTTCCCCCAGGACCAGGTGGAATATACTGACTCATGGGATTTAACAGTTGCACTCAGATTTCAGCCATCAGCAAATTTAGTTTGCCACAGCACATGACATCTACATTCAATTCTGTGAAGCAGATGCTGAACAGCAGGGGGTCTAGGACTGAACTCTGCAAAACTCCATTAGTGATAATCCTCTGGCTAGCAGAGATACTCCCTACTTTAACAGTGTTTGATCTGTAGGAGAGTTAGTTGGTCAGCTAGTAAACTACATGGAGGTTTGTGTTATGTTTGGACTGATTATCTATAATGCCAGCATATAGGATAGTGTCAAAGGCCTCAGTGAGGTTAAGATAAGAGTCTGGATGGTCAGACCCTCATCTAGGGCTTCAGTGACTCTTTTGAAGAAATCTTGATTTAGTGGGTATAACCTACATTTTACAAATCCAAATTGGTTTGGATCTTGGGTTTGTAGGTCACCACTGTCATTGCTGATCAGTTTAACAGTTATGTACTCCATAAATTTAAATATGATACTTCTGAGGCTAATAGGGTAATAGTTTCCACATATGTTTTGGAGAAGCTTTGTGTTATGGCATCACTATGACTATTATCCATGTTTCAGAGACATAACACATGGAGACACTTAAGATGAAGAAGTTTAAGAGGGATTTCTCTAAGTGTTGTTTGACACTTACTACTATAAAGCTGGATCTGTTATTAACAGCAATGAATCCAGTGTGTTTGGTGTTATATAGTCTGAAATAACCTGATCCAAGGTAATTTTGGAAGGGATAGTTTGGCTGGAAGAAGACAGGACATCTGACTGGGTCTATGGATTGAAATCAGAATTAAATCTGGCTGCAAGAATATTTGCAATAGCTTTTGTGATCAGAGTGGGAGACTCCATTGGGAATAACCTCAGTCCAGTAATGTATGTCATTTCTAAGTTTGTTACTATAAGTGGAGAAAGCTTTGTGGTCATTTTTAGAGGTGGTAGATGGTGCACTTTACTGTTTTATTTATTCATTTAATTCCCTTTTATATTGGAGGAATGGGAATCTGTTACAGATAGCTTGAAGTTTCTTCTTCTTCTTTTTTGTAAAGCTTGTTTCTATTGGAAATTCTTTATGGTGGATGGGAGCAAACTCCTTGATGCTTCTATCCGTAATAGAACAGACTTCAAAAAAGTATGCAGTAGACTCATGTACTGGGTTATTTGGAAAACTGCACTATTTATAGTTATCAAAAAGAGGTTTATTTTGGAGTAATAATGAAGTACTATGGGTTTATCCTGAGTTTCACAGTGTTTTTTAAGTGATAAGGCTACCGCTAGGTGATCAGATTTTATGAAGAAGGCAGTGACATTAGGATTATTACAGAAAGGGGAGAAGTTAGCAAGGGCTAGGTCAAGAAGACCATCACCCTTAGTGGGGAAGCTTTTGTCATGAGACAAGGAACCTAAATGTATTTACAGCTCTTATGTATGGAATCAGGGTAGTTCAGAAGTAAAGAATAGTTAGAAAACATGAAGCAGTTGCCATACTAATCTAAAACTCCTGGAGTTAGCAGACTGGCAAGGGAAGAGGTATGTGCAAGCTGTGACTGCATGAAGATAGGAACAGTACTGGTATTACTGGAGGTCTTACAGGAGGAATTGAGCAAGATTTGCTAAGAATGAAAGACAGTGACAGTTCTCTTATTGACTACCCAGTGATTATTATTATTAGTCTCACCACAGCTGTGCACAGCTAGAAATCAATGTTTCTGCTCTCTCTGTTAGCAGCTATGTTTAATTGCTTTGTTTTCTGCCTTTGTACAGCAAGTATTATGATATCAATATAAATTTTTATGGTAAGAAATTGGTGTACAAATGCATCATCAGTAAACATCCAGTGGTTTCAGGATGGTATGAACTGGAACTTTCCTTTGCATGGATTACAATTTTCTTTAAATAGCCATAACTCTGAATTATCCCACATCCTCACAACCCCAAGCTATATCAGTTTGCTACAACCTGCCTCATTTTATAGTAATCTAATATGGCAAGCTTATTTGTGCATTGCAATAATATTGGATATAAATTGCCTAGGTTTCTGTGAGGCTAATTCATGTCTTCTTCAAAAATATAGCAATACACTGTACAACTAGGAAGTAGCAGATGGTGTGAGTAACCTGAGGTAAGAAATGGATGTGATGTAGATTTAGTGAAGCTTTGTGGGCTGTTAGGGGAACAGAGGCATGTAAAAGTGTCCAGACCTAAGTTTTTTCCATCTAAAGAAAATACAGGGGTCTAGAAGTGAATGCATGATTCTTTTTAAGATGCCATTATAGATGATGGAAACTCCAGCAGATATGGAAATGATGGTACAAGGCCTGACAAAGGAGGATGGATGATGTAAAATGTGGCAGCAAAACAACATCATGAAGGGGGTGTAAAACTCTGCTTTTGGGCTCTAAAAGAAAGGAAAGATTATTCAATAGGGCAGGAGGCACTGGCAGACAGAAGGTAGGACAGTGATGTGAAAGTAATCATGTGCTGTTACTGAAAGGTAGCCAGCAGCTGTGCTTGGACTGAAGGTATATTGAGCACAATAGGTCATACAGAGAGATACAACCAGATTAAAAATGTCAGTGGTAATGCTACCCTACTAATCTGTGCTGAGACCTCCTGTGCTGTATGGTTCCAATTTTTGTGGCCTTATATTTGTAGTTAAATTGATAGGGTAGAAGTTGTATAGTGATGATTAACAAAGGTGGAGCTGGAATGAGGAAAATAGAAAATCTAAACATTTATATGTATGTATTATATATATATATATATATATATATATATATATATATATATATATATATGTATGTATATATGAAACTGGAAGCAGGATGTGCCAAATGGTAACAGTTCAGATGAAAGATAATGACCGAATGTTCAGTTTTGAAAAAAGAATCTAAAATGTGCATGTACTCTATAGTGCTGCATCTCACTAAATGTACATTTATTGTTTTTTTCCCCTGAGCGTTTTCTAGCAGACTATCCTAGACTCTAAATACCTGTATCTCTGTAACTCAAGCCCTGATATTTCTCACTTAAGCCACTAGGTGGCAGAACATCACCTCCTTTTTCCTTCCAGGCTCTTACTACTGTTACATAACCATATCTCTGCATCTATTTTTCCCCTCCTAATTAAATAACCTCCCTGCTATAGTTTTCTTTACAGGTTTCAAACCTGCCCCATACCCATAGTACATCTTCACTTCTGAGCTTAATCCCTGCTCCATTGATAGTTTTTTTCACTGGCTTCTGCTCTGTTGCTTTCTCCTTTGGCTCCTCCCCACTCCATTCGCCCTGTGGGCTCACTCCCCTCCCCTACCCTACCCCCAATTCCCACCCACCCCCAGTGTTCCTACAGTTATTCTTGCCTCACTCCACCCACCCAACTTAATTATCCAATAGGAACTCTTCCCTTATCACCACACCTGCCTCACTCCACCCACCCACTTAATTACCCAGTAGGAACTCTTCCCTCATCACCACACCTACGTACAATCATCCCACATAAACACATCATTCTCTCTAACTCACTAGCAACCAAAGCTCACCTAACCTTCTGTTATCTTTCCCTAAACCATATTTCTCCTTATAGATATCATTATTTCCTCCTAATTTATACCTAGCATTCTCCCTTTGCATAGTCATGCTCTCCTTACTTCTCCACACCCTCCAGGCCCCCTTGTTTCCTCCTTCTGTTCCTAGTTCCACTATGCTATGCCAGCTTATACTCTTCCAATTCCTGTCCTATATTTGCTCCAACAATAACTAGCACACTTACCCAACCTCACCCACAACCTTACTCACACTTCCACTCTATCTCCTCCTATCTCATTCAGCCTAACACACTGCTACTTTTACACCCAAAAATCGTATCCACCTCAGCTAAGTTACTGACACTAAAACTAAGCCTAGAGCTACCTTACCTCTTACAGCAAACCTAAATGGCCAAATGTTACTACCTACAATAACCTAATCTTACCTGGAGATATCCATCCTAACCCTGGTCCTAGTACCCTAGTTAAGAATTCCTTCCCCTTATCTCCCTCCTCCCCTCACAATACTCTTAAAATGTTTACTATCAATGCCCAGAGCCTTAACAATAAACTACACCAATTTCATGCTTGGCTGAGCCATAACCAACATGACAGCTTAGCCATCTCCGAAACATGGCTCAAACCCTATATCTCCAACTCCAAAATTCTACCCCAAGGATTTCACACCCTTAGAAATGACTGACTAAACAGAAAAGGTGGCGGCATTGCCTTAATTTACTCCAACCATCTAACCATAATCCCCATCCAAATTCCAATTCCACAATTCAAAAACACTGAACTTACAGCTGGACTTCTAAAACTAAATAAACACAAGAATATCTGCATCATTGCCCTATATATTTCCCCTGGTAACAATATTCCTGTCCTCAAGGATATTCTCCTATGGGCTTCTACTAAAATTAACTATGAAACTTATACTATTGGGGACGTTAATATAGACTGGAACAAATTCAATACTTCCTCCCCCGCTCTTTCCATAAACCTCTATAACTTTACTCAGACTATCCTATCCATCACCAGACCCAACAAAACAAATCCCCCTGGTTCGACTATTGATTGGATCCAGTCTCCCACCCAAACAAAATAACCAACTCTGCCACTATTCCTGACACCATTAGTGACCACCTCCCAGCTTTCATCCATCATTCCACCAGCTCCACACTGCACCAGCACCAATACATCCTTACTCGCAATCTTAGTCACTTCAACTCCACAGCCTTCTCAAATATTGTCAAACAAATGAACTGGCAAAAACTATACACCCTTCCTCTTGACAGTGAGATAGCCTACTTCAATTTGATTTCCTTAGACACTCTAAACTCCCTAGCCCCTCTAAGAAACAAAAGGATAAGAACTAACACAGCTCCATGGCTATCCAAAGATACAAAACAAATCATGCCCCAAAGAGACAAAATTATGGAAGCTTTACCAGAACAATAAATTGCCCAATACCTTCCTCCAATACAAACAGCTCCACAACCTTCTTAAACAGCTAATCACTAAGGACAAAATCCTATTATATTAGCCTACAATCGAAGAACAACAAAAACCCAAAACAGTTTTGGAAATCTATAAGCACTCTTCCCAATCCAGGCTCCAGAAATAACCCTTGTCCAGACCCAAGCAAATCCAACCTTGAACTAGCATCAGAATTCAACACATTCTTCACAGAAACTATTTCTGACTTGACCAAAACCTTCCCCAACAATAGCCCCCCAATATCTTATTTCTCTCCATCTAACTCCCCCAACAACCCTCCCCTTATGTTCAAGCTCAAACCTGTCTCCACAAACTTTATAAAACGACTTCTGTCCAAACTCAAACCCTGCACCAACGCTCCAGACAATATTCCCTCTTCCTTCCTAAAATGTGCAGCTGATGGCATTGCTCTCCCAATCAGCATCCTAATTAACAGATCCATAAAGGAATCTTACGTCCCTAAACTCTGGCACTCAGCATACATTCTTCCTCTTCACAAAGGAGACAAAAACACCAGCATCTCTAACTTCCATCCTATTACTCTCCTCTCACCAATTTCCAAAATCCTAGAAAAATACATCCACTCCCAACTGATGCCCTTCCTGACCCACAACCATCTCCTGACACTCACCCAGCATGGCTTCCGCCCAGGACATAGTACTATAACCGCTCTATTCTCTTTCCTTGACACTGTTAACCAAGCCTGTGATTCTGGACACCTAGTTTCTACTGTTTTACTTGATCTTTCTAAAGCCTTTGATATTGTTTCCTATAATCACCTTCTCCATCATCTCTCAAACCTTCATCTCTCTCCAAATACTATATCTTGGTTCTCTAGTGATCTGTCAGAAAGATCACAAGCAGTTAAATGGAAGAACTCAACCTCTACCTTCCTGCCTACACCTACTGGCGTACCACAGGGATCTATACTTGGACCTATGCTATTTAATATTTTCATCAACAATGAGTGACCTCCCAAACCCCCTGTAACAGAGACACATGGGATATATGCAAATGACCCTTATGAACATCAGGTGTTTCAGCTATATGGTGATTCTAATTGCCCATGACTTTTACATTTGAAATCATTTTAATGGACAATTTCAGGCCAATAAAGCCAAACCCCACTAGCTATGGTATGCATATTTTTGCCTTGTTATGACCTCATCAGCATAGCATGAGCAGCGAGTTTGACTAAGCATAAGAAACACAGGGATGTTATACCCAGCTGATGTCCATTATCATTAGGGTGACTGCTAAATATCCCAAATAACAAATTAAAACAAAGAGTTAGAAGGTCACACTGAAAAAACAATCAGAAAAAAATAAATGAAATCTCCAGCCAAGCTAGAACTTCCAATAAGTGACCTCCCAAACCTCCTGTAACAGAGGCACATGGGATATATACAAATGACCCTTATGAACATCAGGTGTTTCAGCTATATGGCGATTCTGATTGCCCATGACTTTTACA
This sequence comes from Protopterus annectens, assembly GCF_019279795.1. NCBI lineage: Eukaryota > Metazoa > Chordata > Ceratodontiformes > Protopteridae > Protopterus > Protopterus annectens. Next base: position 145,373,055 of record NC_056733.1, on the reverse strand, counting down.
TTTGAAGTTGTTTTAATGGACAATTTCAGGCCAGTAAAGCATTAGGGTGACTGCAAAGTGTGACCTTCTAACTCTTTGTTTTGATTCTAAAATCATTCAATACACAGACAATTCAACTATAGTCTGCTCCTCTTTAAACCCCTCTGAACTGCTGACCAAAACCCAAACTGCTTTTACAACCACTGAAAATTGGATGCAACAAAACCACCTTTCCCTCAATGCAAATAAATCAAAAATCCTGCTTTTCCCTCCTTCAAAGATGTTCTCCTATGACAAAAATGCTTTTAAAGCCCTTACTCAATCCAACTCACCCATAGAAGTAGTCCCTTCTGCTAAACTCCTTGGTATCACTATTGATGAACACCAAGTTCGATATCCACATTCAGCAAAATATTAAGAAAATACACCAAAAGCTAGGTATGTTGTACAGAAACAATCTCTTTCTATCCAAATCCACTAGGCATACTCTGGCCACCACTTATCTTCTTCCATCCTTATTATATGGAGCCCCTCTCCTAACTAACCTATCCTCCTCTCTCACTTCCAAACTAGAAAAGTGATACAATAAGATCTCCAAATTTGCTACCAAATCTAAAAATTCCACCCATTACTGCCTTACCCTACAATCATTGAACTGGCTATAACTCACAAACTACCTGGATTACCTCCAACTCACCATTGCTCACAGTCTTATATTTCACCCAACTAAATGTCCAGCTCTAACCAATATCCTACCCTCTAACACTCAGATCTGAACACCAAAACTTAATCTCTATCTACAAACCTAAATGTCCTGCCGGCCAACTTCTCCTATCTTTCTCACTAAGGAAGAAATGGAATT